>NW_027397096.1:14194886-14271773 GCF_003265705.2 Callorhinus ursinus
AAAAAAAAAAGAAGATAGCAGGAGGGGAAGAATGAAGGAGAGTAAGTCGGTGGAGGAGACGAACCATGAGAGATGATGGACTCTGAAAAACAAACTGAGGGTTCTAGAGGGGAGGGGGGTGGGGGGATGGGTTAGCCTGGTGATGGGTATTAAAGCGGGCACATTCTGCGTGGAGCACTGGGTGTTATGCACAAACAATGAATCATGGAACACTACATCAAAAACTAATGATGTAATGTATGGTGATTACCATAACAATAAAAAATTTTTTTAAAAAGTGCTTGAGGGTCCCTTTTTATCCACATCCTCACCAACACTTGTTATTTCTTAATGGACATTCTCTTAATTAATATTTACAAAGCACATATTTTTCTATCCTATATTGTCCTTATTAAAAATTATAGATAAGATTAGAGTTGCCTTACACTCCAGCCACCCAAAGCCAGTTCCCTGCCCAGAGGATTAAAGTTTATCCAAATTTTTCTCTGTACATGTATTCAAATGTTTATGTACCTATACTAAGTTATCTATTGATGTGTAACATATTACTCTAAAACGTAGTGGCTTAAAACAGTAATAAACATTTATTATGTCACGCAGTATCTAAGAATTAGGAATTCTGGAGTGGTTTAGCTAGTTGGTTCTGATTCAGGCTCTCTCATGAGGTTGCAGTCAAGATATTGGCAAGGACTGCAGTCCTCCTGAGGGTGTGACTGGGGCTTCCCAAATGTCTCACTCACATAGATGAAGAGTCAGTGTTAGCTGTTGGCCTCAGTTCCCCTCCATCCAGGGCTGCCATATTTAGTAAATAAAAATATGAATGCAAATAGTAGATAAATCAGTTCTGGAGATCTAATGTATAGCACAGTGATGATAGTCAACAATACTGTATTATAAACTTCAAAGTTGCTAAGAGACTAGATCTTAATTGTTCACATCACAAAAGAGAAATGATAATTATATGACATCATAGAGGTGTTAGCTAAGCTATGGTGGCAATCATGTTCCAATATATAAATGTATCAAATCAACATATTGTACACTTTAAACTTACACAGTGTCATCTATAAATTTTACCTCAATTTTTTTTAAAAAAAGAAAGTAAAACCCAACTATATGCTGCTTACAAGAAAGTTACTTAAATATAAAAACACAGATAAGTTAAGGTTAAAAAGGTGGGGGAAAGATATACCATGCTACTTGTAATCAAAAGAAAACTAGGGGCGCCTGGGTGGCTCAGTCGGTTAAGCATCTGCCTTTGGCTCAAGTCATGACCCCGGGCTCTTGGGATTGAGCACCAAATCGGGCTCCCTGCTCAGCGGGGAGCCTGCTTCTCCCTCTCCCTCTGCCTGCTGCTCTCCCTGCTTGTACTCTTTCTCTCACTCTCTCTCTGTCAAATAAATAAATAAAATCTTTAAAAAGAGAGAGAGAGAGAGAGAGAGAGAGAGAGAAAGAAAGAAAGCTGAAGATGGAATAGATTTCAGAGCAAATAATATTACCAGGGATAAAGAGAATCATTTCATAATGATAAATAAATCAATTCATTGAAAGGATATAACAATCCTAAATGTTTATGAGGAGCTTCAAAACACATTAAACAAAAAATGCTAGAAATTTAAGGAAAAATAGAGAAGTTCATAATTATAGTTGGAATTCCCAACATTCCTCTGTCAATAATTTAGAGAACAAGTAGAGAGAGATCAAATTGGCCCAATGCCCAGTAGCAGTAGGATATGCATTATTTTTTCATGTATATTGAAAATTTACTATGTTAGACCATATTCTGGGCCATAAAACAAATCTAAATAAATTTTAAAGGATTCAAATCACAGAAGTATATTCTCCTACTACAATGGAATTAAATAAGAAGTCAGTAACAAAAGATAACTGAAAATCCCCAAATATTTTGAAACTAAATAATTTACTTTAAATAATCCATGGATCAAAGAAAAAATAAAAAAGAAATTAGAAAGTAATTTGAACTGAATTAAAATCAAAATACAACCTATCAAAATTTGTGGATGCTGCTAAAGCTTAGAGGAAAATTTATAGCACTAAATGCCTATATTAGAAAAGGAGAAAGAACTCAAACAATGACCTCAGTTTCCACAAAAATAATAAGAGTACATTGATCCCAAAGTAAGCAGAAAAAAGAAAGATTGGAGTGGAAATAAATAAAATAGAAAACATAAAAATTAAGTAAATAAAAGAAACCAAAATCTGGTTTCTTGAGAAGATCCATAATGTTGATAAACTTCCAGCAAACTAATCGGGGAAAAAAGAGGGAAGAAAAAATTACCAATAGTAGGACCGAGAGATGACATTATTATGGATTCCATGCAAATAAAATGATGATAAGGAAATATCATTAACTTTTTGCAGATGAATTCTATAACTTAGATGGAATGGAGAAATAACTGTAGAGATGCAATAGCAAGTTTACTCAAGAAGAAGATAATCTGAATAGCCCCAAATCTACTCAAGAAATTGAATTTGCAGTAAAAAAAACCTATGCACAAGGAAACTCAAGACACAGATGGACTCACTGATAAATTCTATTGAACATTTAAGAAAGAAATAATAACCATTCTGCACAAACACTTGCAGAAAATTAAAGGGGAGGAAATAGTTCCTAACTCATTCTAGGAGGCTAACCTGATTCTGATGACAAAACCAGATGAAGACCTAACAAGGAAAGAAAACTACAGACCAACATCCCTCCTGAAAATAAGTGCAAAACTTCTTCACAAAATTTTAGCAAATAAAATTGAACAACATATAAAAAGGACAATCATCATGACAAAGTGGCATTTATTCTAGTAATGCAAGTTTGCTTTAACACCTCAAAAGTCAATCAATGTAATTTCCCATATTAACGGAATAAAAAAGAAAGACCACATGATCATCTCAACAGGTGTGGAAAAAGCATTTGGCAAAAAGTACAATCCACCAAGAAGACATAAGAATTTTGAACTTTTGGGACACCTGGGTGGCTTAGTCGGTTAAGCATCTGCCTCCAGCTCAAATCATGATCCCAGGGTCCTGGAATCGAGCTCCATGTTTGGCTCCCTGCATGTTTCTCCCTGTCTGCTCCTCCCCGCCCCACCCCACTTGTGCTCTCTCTCTCTCTCTCCCAAATAAATAAAATCTTTAAAAAAAAATAAAAACTTTAAAACATTTTAGAAAAAAGTAGGAGGAAAGCTTTGTTACCTTGGGTTATCAGTGTTCTTAGATACACCAAAAGCACAATGCAAAAACGAGATAAATTAGATTTTATGTTTACTTTGTAAGAGACAAGAGAATGAAAAGACAAGCCACAGACTCAAAGACAATATTTGCAAATCATGTATTTGAGAGTGGACTCAGATCCAGAATTTAGAAAGAATTCTTAAGGGGTGTCTGGATGGCTCAGCCGGTTAAGCAACTAACTCTGTTTCGGCTGAGATCATGATCTCATGGGTCCTGAGTTCAAGCCCCAAGTCAGGCTCTCCACTCAGCAGGGAGTCTGCTTGAGATTCTTTGCCCCTGCCCCTCCTCCCATTCAGGTGCTTGTCCTCGGGTGTTCTCTCTAAAATAAATAAATAGGGCGCCTGGGTGGCTCAGTTGGTTGAGCGACTGCCTTCGGCTCAGGTCATGATCCTGGAGTCCCGGGATCGAGTCCCACATCAGGCTCCCTGCTGAGCAGGGAGTCTGCTTCTCCCTCTGACCCTCTTCCCTCTCGTGCTCTCTGTCTCTCACTCTCTCTCTCAAATAAATAAATAACATCTTTAAAAAATAAATAAATAAATAAGGAATTCTTAAAACTCTACAATGAGAAAACAAACAACCTAATAAAAAGATGAGCAAAGATATAATGGTAACAATCACATAAGAAGATGCTCAACATCATTAGTCATTTGGGAAATATAAATTAAAACCAAAATTAGATACTCCTACACACCTTTTGAAAAGTTAAACTTAAAAATTAAAATTGACAATAGCAAGTGTTGACAAGATGGGGAGCAATGAAAATCTCACACACTGCTGGTGGGAATGTAAGATGGTGTGGCCCCTCTGGAAAATAGTTTGGCAGTTTCTTTTAAGGTTAAATATATGCTCACCATAAAATCCAGCAATCCCACTCCTAGTTACTTACCCAAATAAAATAAAAGCCTACATTAACACAAAAACCTGAATACAAATGTTTATGGCAGCTTTAGCCAAAATTGTCAGAATGGAACCTCAGACGTCCCTGAATTGGGGAATGGATAAATACACTGTGGTATATCCATATGACAGGACTATTCAACAATAAAGAATAAACTATGACACACAGAAGAACAGCATGGATAAATCTCAAAATAATTATGTTGAGTGAAAGAAACCAAACTCAATAAAAAAGAATACATACCATATGATTCCATTTTTATAAAATTCTGGAAAATGCAAACTCATCTACAGTGAAGAAAAGTAGATCAGTGATTACCTGGGACTGGAGGGAGGCAAGGAAGGGAGAGGGGGGGTTACAGAAGGTCATGAGAAAACTTTGGGTGGGTGAGAATGTTTGATATCTTGATTGTGGTGATAGTTTTAATGGCATATACATATGTCAAAACGTATCAAATTGTATTCTTTAAATATGTGCAATTTATTGTATATCAATTACGCTTCAATAAAGCTGCTTTTAAAAACGACTTGCCTCTTTGTACATGTTTAGATTCTTCTATGAGAAGGTATAACTTTCTCAGTTTGCAAACCGTGATGGTCAGTTGTATGTGTCAACTGAGGTAGGCCATGGCAATTAATTATTCAATCAAACACTAATCCTGGTATTGCTGGAAAGGTGTTATGTGGGTAAGATTAACATCTACAATCAGTTGATTTTATGGAAAGGAAATTATCCTGGATGATATGGTGGGCCCGATCCAATCAGTTGAAAGGGGTGCCTGGGTGGCTCAGTTGGTTAAGCGACTGCCTTTGGTTCAGGTCATGATCCTGGAGTCCGGGATCGAGTCCTGCATCGGGCTCCCTGCTCAGCAGGGAGTCTGCTTCTCCCTCTGACCCTCTCCCCTCTCATGCTCTCTATCTCATTCTCTCTCTCAAATAAATAAATAAAAAATCTTTAAAAAAAAAAAAAAAGAAAGGCATTAAGAACAGACCTGAAGTTTCCCTGAGGAAGAAGAAATTCTGCCTGTGGACTGCAGCTTTAGCTCCTGCCAGAGCCCCAGCCAGCCAGCCTACAGACTTCAAACTTGCCTACCCAGCCCTCAATCACATAAGCCAAGTACTTGCAATAAATACCTTTATATATATTATATATGTTAATATATATTTTATATATATGATCTATTAGGATCATATATTATTATCCTATTGATCCTATATTATCAATAATTATAGATATGTATCATATATATATATATATATGATACTTGTTCTGGATAGGATATATATATATATATTTCCTGTTGCTGGTTTAGTTCTTTTTTTTCTGGTATCATAAAGTGGCCCTAAATGACCATAGTCCCTACTGCCACCACATTACCTTCCCAGCCTGCACCTATGGCCTCAGGGAGAGTTCCCTTGGACCATTTGACTGAGGAGCAGTAACTCAGGACTAGTTTACAGATGGTTCTGCACAATATGCAGGCACCACCCAAAAGTGGACAGCTGTAGCACTATAGCCCCTTTCTAGGACATCCCGGAAGAACAGTGGTGAAGCACTTTGAGCAGTGCACCTGCTTGTTCATTTTGTCTGGAAAGAAATGGCCAGAGGCATAAGTCTATACTGATTAATGAGCTATGGCCAAAGGTTTGGCTGGATAGTCAGGGACTTATAAGGGACATGATTGGAAAATTGGTGACAAGAAACTTAGCGTGTAGGTCTCTCTGAATGGGCACAAAAGGTAAAGATATTTGTATCCCATGTGAATGCTCACCAAAGAGTGACCTCCACAGAGGAGGATTTTTAAATAATCAAGTGGATAGGATGACTTGTTCTGTGGATATAAGTCAGCCTCTTTGCCCAGCCATGCTTGTCATTGCCCATTGGTTTATGAACATAGCAGACAGGTGGCAGGGATCGAGGTTATGCATGGGCTGAGTAACACGGACTTCCATCCACCACGGCCAACCTGGCTACAGCCAATGCTGAGTACCTAATCTGCCAGCAGGAGAGACCAAAACTGAGAGCCGGCGCTATTCCCTGGGGGATCAGCCAGCTACCTCATGGCAGGTTGATTACATTGGACTACTTCCATCATGAAAGGGATAGTGCTTTGCTCTTACTGGAACACTTACTCTGGATGTGGATTTGCTTTCCTTGCATATAATGCTTCTGCCAAAACTACCATCTGTGGATTTCCAGAATGCTTTATCCACCGTCATGGTATTCCACACAGCATTGCTTCTAATGAAAGAACTCACTTCACAGCAAATGAAGTGCAGCAATGGGTCCACGTCCATGGAATTTACTGGTATCACCATGTTATCCCATCATCCTGAGATAGCCCGCTTGATATAAAGGTTGAATAGCCTTTTGAAGATCTAGTTACAACACCAGCTAGGTGACAATACCTTGCAGGACTGTAGCAATGTACTTCAGGAGACCGTAAATGTTCTAAATCAGCATTCCAGGTATGCTGCTGTTTCTCCCACAGCTAGCATTCATGCTTCCAGGAATTAAGGAGTGGAAATGGAATGTCACCACTCCCTGTTACCCCCAGTGATCCACTAGCACAATTTTTGCTTCCCATCCTTGCAACATTATGCTGTGCTGGCCTATAAGTCTTTATTCCAAAGGGAAGAATACTTTCCCCAGAAGACACAATCATTCTGTTGAATTGGAAGTTTGGACTGCCAGTTTGGGCTCTTCGTGCCTCTGAATCAACAGACCAAGGAGGGAGTTACTGTACTAGCTGAGGCGATTGATTCTGACTAGCAAGGGGAAATTGGGATTCTACTACATAATGGAGGTAAAGTATGTCTGGAATATAAGATAGCCCTTAAGGAATCCCTTGGTACTACCATGTCCTGTGATTAAAACCAATGGAAAATTGTAACAACCCAATTTTAGGCAAAACTCCTAATGGCACTTCAAGACCCTTCAAGAGTGAAGGTTTGGGAGCACTGTGCTAGGAAAAGAACTATAACCAGCATTAAGGTGCTTGCTGAGGGCAAAGGAAATATGTAATAAGTAGGGGAAGAAGGTAGTTATAAATACCAGCTATGACTACCTGACCAATTGCAGAAATGGGGACTATAATTATTTATTCCTTATTTTATTATAAATATATTTTTGTGTATATGTTTTTTCTTCCCTCTCTTATCCTTGTATTCTAACATAAAACATATTAATAATAGCTCACTTTAGGGGTGCCTGGGTGGCTCAGTCAGTTAAGTGTCTGCCTTTGGCTCAGGTCATGATCCCACGGCCCTGGGATCGAGTCCCATGTTGAGCTCCCTGCTCAGCCGGGAGCCTGCTTCTCCCTCTGCTGCTCCCCCTGCTTGTGTGCTCTCTTGCTCTCTGTCAAATAAAAAAATCTTAAAAATAAAAAAAAATAATAGCTAACTTTAGATTATTGAAGTTACAGGATTATCAAGGAGCAGAGTGAACATCACCCAAAGACTTTGCATCCTCTTCTGGGGAAAGGGTTAGCACATTTTCAGTTGTACACAGGATAATTGTATCACGTTAGGTGGAAGTATGACTTGTTATTAATTTGGAAATTAAGTACAGTTTAAAGAGATGCATATGGGTGCTGGGTCGACAAGATGTGGACTAAAATGATCAGTTTCATGTGATAACTTGGCTTGGCTCTAATACCTAGATATTCAACCAAATACTAATCTAGGTGTTATTGTGAAATTATTTTGTATATGTCACTAATATCTACAATCAGTTAACTTTATGTAAAGATTATCTCAGATAATCTGGGTGGGCCAAGTTCCAACCAGTTGAAAGGCCTGAGGTTTCCCTGAAGAATTCTACCTGTGAACTGCAGTGTCAGCTCCTGCCTGAGCTTCCAGCCTCACCTTCCTTACAGCCTGCATGAATATTCCAGAATTGCCTACCTGTACCCCACAACTGAGTAAGCCAATTCCTGGTAATAAAGCAGATAGATTAGATAGGTGGATGGATAGATGCATAGATGCATAGATAGATAGAACAAATAGATAGCCTTCCTACTGGTTATGTTTCTCTGGTAGAACAGGTAAAAACCACCTAAAAAAAATTGCATCCCCAAGAGTCAGAGCTTGTTTTTGACCCAAAAGGGATTACCCAACATATTCATTAGGCATGATCCCCAGAACTCCCAGGCAAATCCCAGGAGTTCAAAAGATTATCCTGATGAAGGCATGAATTGGGCATGTCAGGGCAGCACCTGTACAAGAGTGTTCTGTCTTTCAGGGCATGCCTTTGGATATCTTAGTCCTTACATGTTTATTAAACTATATGCAACACATTGGAATATTGCATAGCCACTTAGAAATACACTTTTTATACACTGAAAGGGAACATAAAATCTCACATCATTAATTGCTTCTAAGGAGGGAAACCCAGTCAGCGCTGGGGGACTGAAGTGGGAGGGAGAATTGTTACTTTCCTACCTTTGGAATATTGTTTTTGAAGATTTATTTATTTGAGAGAGAGAGAGAGAGAGAGAGAGAGAGAGAGAGAGAGCAGGGGTGGGGGGTGGGCAGAGGGGGAGACAGAATCCCAAGCAGACTCCCTGCTGAGCATGGAGCCCTGTGTCGGGAGCTGAGACCCTGAGATCATGACCTGAGCTGAAACCAAGAGTTGGACGCTTAGCCAACTGAGCCACCCAGGAGTCCCTACCTTTGGAAAATTGAATCATGTAAATGTATCATCTAGACTAGGGGTTGGCAAACTATGGTCCACATGTCAAATCTGGCCCACTGCCTGTTTAAAGTTTTACTGAAACACATCCATGCTTATTGGTTTATATGTTGCTTATGGCAGCTTTCATGCTACAGTGGCAGAGTTCAGCAGTTGTACAACCACATACATGATGTCATATGGCCCACAAAACCTAAAATACTGTCTGACCCTCTACAGAAAAAAAATTGCCCATTTCAATCTAGATTTTAAAAAATAGAAAAGTAGGGGCGCCTGGGTGGCTCAGTCATTAGGCATCTGCCTTTGACTCAGGTCATAATCCCAGGGTCCTGGGATTGAGCCCCATGTTGGGCTCCCTGCTCGGCGGGAGGCCTGCTTCTCCCTCTCCCACTCCCCTGCTTGTGTTCCTGCTCTCGCTCTCTCTCTGTCAAATAAATAATTTAAAAAATCTTTTAAAAAAAAAGTAAATTGACATTAAAAAAAATAAAAGGTGCCCCAAGATAATTAAAAACATATACATGAATGTTCATAGCAGCACTATTCACAATAGCCAACAAGTGGAAATAAGCCAAATGTCCCTCAACAGATACATAAACAAAATGTGATATATTCATATGATGGAACGTTACTTGGCCAGAAAAAAAGAATGAAGTACTGATAAATGCTACAACACAGATGAGCCTTGAAAACATTATAAGTAAAAGACACGAGACACAAAGGCCACATTTGTATGATTTCATTTATATGAATGTCCAGAATAGGCAAATTCAAAAAGACAGGAAGTAGATAAGCAGTTTCCAGGGGCCAGGGGGAAAGAGGAATGAGGAGTGACTACAAATGGGAGCAAAGTTTCTTTGGGGAGTGATAAAAACATCATGGAATTAGATAGTGGTGATGGTTGGACAACTCTGAATATGCTAAAAACCACTGAATTGGGGGCGGCCGGGGGGCTCAGTGCCGAGTCTGCTTCAGATTCTTTCCCCCTCTCCCTTTCCCCACTGGCGTACACTCACTCTCCCTCTCTAAAATAAAACCTTAAAAAAAAAAACCCAAAACACTGAATTGTACACCATCACCAAATACAGGGTATTCCAGAGTTCAGTAGGGGGCTCAGCACCTAGTGATGAATTTGTCCCCTCTACCACCTCAAACTATGATCAGAACTGGCCTGGGAGTCAGGAGACCAATTTCTACACCCCAGTTGTCCCCAGCATCCGTGTGACCTTAGTTAAGTTTCTTTCCCTGTCTGGTCCTTCATTTCCTTCTCTATAATATGGGTGCATTTGGACAGGGAACAGCAAGGCTGGGGTGACAAGATATGAGGGGGTATCTGAAGGACCTGACTCCCCAGAATCCTTTATTCTTTCCCCAAGCTTTCTTGTCACAGAATCTAATAATCAGTATCCTCCTCCTCATCGCTTTCCAGTTTCAAAGCACATTCACGCACAGGTCATTTAATCCTCATAACCACCCTTTAGGATAGATAGGTATTATCCCCATTTTCAGATGAAGAAACTGAGTCTCAGAGAGAACTTGCCCAAGTTCATACAATGGGCAAGTGTTGGAGCCGGGACTCAACCCCAGGTCTTCTGATTCTAGGTCCTGGGTTCTACCCACACTACCACACTGTCTTTGCATGTTTAGCCTCTCTCTGGAAACTCGAGAGAGCAATGTCTAGCAGCTTCACCACAAACACTATACACCTTTGGACAAAACAAGAGAAGAGAGGCACAGGGAACTGGGGTCCTCTTTGATCCCTTATGAACCTGTCTATACTGGTACAGTAGCAGTCTAAGCAGGGGAGCATGCCTCTACAGCGGTGTGGACACCAAGCCCAGGACATCACAAAAATAAACATACAGGTACACTTGACCTCTTCAACAGGTGACATAGCACACTCCTTACCAGGGTGGTAAGGAAGCTATACCTTTAGTTCAGGGGAGGCTGAAGAGGTCAGAATTCTGGGATTCTGTTCTCTAAGTCCACAAGATTTATTTACCCCTCTGGTGAGACCTCAAGGAAGGGGCAGCTCCTCAATCCTTAGCATATGGGAGGAGTGAGAAGGGAGGGACAGGGAACTATCCTCCATGCCCTTGCCAAAGCCGAGCCCAGGAAAGGGAGTATCAGTGGAACCAGGGACTAGCTCCTGAGCTCAGAGAGCTGGGCCTCAACCTCAAGGATTATCAGTGAGACCACTGCTGCCAAACCCAGTTGAGCCCTTACGAGTCACAGTGCCTGGGCTCTAGAAACACTACCAGCTTCATGGGCTTTGGCAAATCACTCACCCTCTATGATTCAATTTGCTTCTCCAAAAATGTGGCTAATGACTGCTGGGTCTAGCTCAGAGGGGTGCTTCAAGGTTTCCAGGACATAAACAAACTGAAATGTTTTAAAATGTACTTTATGAACACATGCTTTCATTCTTCCATAGCTGGCAAGGGGTGACCCACTCACTCCTTTCCAGGCAGCAGGAAATTACACACAGGTTGGGAAGCAAGAGGGCATCAAGCCAGAGTCTCTTCAGGAAAGACTGGGCTGCCCTGAGGTAGGGGGGCTGCCCATGCTCGCTTACACTCTTCCTTTCCATTTGACCAACCAACATTTACCAAGCATTTACTACAGGACAAGTGCTTTTCTGTGTGAAGATAAGGCAGCGAAGGAAAGAGAAAATGGCCCTGTCACAGTTTATTCTAGTTGTGAGAGACCAACAAGTGAACAGCAAACATGTCAAACACTGGCAGGTTCTATGCTGAATTAAACTGGGTAAGGTGAGTAGTGGTGGTAGGGAGGCACTATTTCATACAGGATAACAGATGCCTGAGTAAAGACATGAAGGAAGTGAGGGGACAGTTTGGGGGACAGCCACACCTTAGGTCTAGGCTAGTGGACACTAAAATTCTGGAGACACACATATCCATGGCAACAGAGACAACTCCCTACCATGCTGGTTCGGTTTGCTCCCCTTGGATTTACTCTCCACTCTTCTCTTTCCTGCTCTGTTGCCTCCAGATTGCATCCCTGGGTCAGCCTTGCCATCTGCCTTTCAGTTATGTTTAGCCAAAGGCCCCAGAAGATTGAAGAGGATGAAAGGTAGGCTATGGACAATCCCGCTCTCTTTGCCTGGCCCCAGTTCTGACAGTGACGGCATTCCTCTATACCACAATGTCCATCTGCCTTCCACAGCTCCTTCTGGAACCCATCCCCACAAAGCCTTGCAGAATTAGCCTTCCAGATGTGCAGGTGTACCTACCTGCGAAGGGATATGTTGTCCATGGATACCAGCTGGATGGCCTCTCCCACCAGGGCAGGAAGGGGAGTTTGGGTGCTAGAGATACCCGTCACAGACAAAATGTGAACCATGGCCTCACTCCCATCCCTCAATGCTCCAGCTCTTATCAAATTATTCACACCAGCAAAAGCAGAAACAGAATTTGGGGGTTCTAGAGTCCCTTAGGACCTCACTGCCCCAGACGTAGAACCCTCTCCAAGATCCAGCCCAACTTCCCACCTGAAGGAATTCAATCTACTACCTCCAACAATCAATAGCTCATTACCCAATTTATTTCCTTGATTGTACATTTAGCACTATTGGAAAAAGCTTATCAATGTGTAGGCCTGCTCTACCTGATTAGACTATGTATGCCATTGAAGCACAGAACTTATCTTGCTCTCTGTGACAGCATCCTAGGCTCAAGCACACAAAACTCAGTAGATGTTTTTGCGTCAGTGACAACGGAAAGGAGTACAAAGCACCTCTGCTCCCTGACACTTCCACAGGGATTGTAACAACTGCTTGGCATCAGGGGTGGGCAGATACTCTCAGAAGTACTGCCCATCTCTTCAGGTGTGTGGGGGCAGGAGCCCCCAAGTGGGATAATGCAGGAGCCAGAGAATCACTCAGGTTTCTAAAGATCTAAAGATCCCCCACTTCTCCATTTCTAAGTGGCTACAGCCACTTAGCTGATAGTGTACAGGCCTCAGGGAAGCACAGAAGGAAGAATAGGAGGGCTACGAGCTCCTTGGCCAAAGGTTCTAAGAAGCTAAGCTCCTCCAGGTCCAAGACAGCAGCTGGAAAACTGCCATCTGGACCTGGGGCTGGAAAACAGGGAAGGCAACATGTGCTATACCAAAAACCCCAAATGTGGCTCAGCTGGCCATCTCCAACAAGGGACCTAGAAAGCCTTGTGGGTGAGTACTGCTGGCTCATTTTCCCAATTAAGGGGCCTCAGACTAGACCCTACAAATAAGACCTGATTCAAGCCCATCAGTCTCTCTTTACCTGATCTTCTCTTCAGCCCCCATTCCACTCCACCCTACCCTCTACCCCCACCCATGTGTGGCACCACTGTCACCAGGGCAGCCCTTTGGACTCCCCTCCCCTCCAAAAAACCCAAACAGCTCAGAAGTGCATCAATCGACCTTTAATGTCCAAAAGAGGCATGGATGCAGAGCATAGGAGATGTGGTGGGGTCTCAGCCCCTGCTCCAGAAATGAGGGAGAGATGAACACAAACCAGACATTTCCAACTGGCCACACAAGTCTGGGAAGGCAGGGGGAAACACAGATTTGGACATTCATAAAAAAATGAAACCTAAAACCAAGCACTCAATCTTGTGCCCACTGAAGGGTTTGATATGGGGAACTCACTCACCATCCCAGTACCCACCCTCCCCTGTCAGCATCAAAAAGAAAGCTCGGCACACACTAAAGGCTTGGGGAGGGGGAATTCTCCTGCCTCCCCACCAGCCCCAAGGATGGACTCAGAGAAAAAAAAAAAAAAAAAGAAATAAGAATGAGCTGGATCCCAACCACCCCCCTCCCACAGTGCCAACCCTACAATGAGAGTTTTAGATGCAATTTACAAGAATCAGCAGCCCTGTCAGCAATGACCCCCCCACCCCCATCCCTGTTTGATCAACAGACAAGATTTCCCCCTGCACTCTCCTTGGAATCTCCTCCCACTAGCGGCCCTGCTCACGTCCTGATACCTGGCTTCACCACTGCAAGACTAATCCCCTCCAAAGTTCCTCCAAAGGTCCTTGCAGCCCTTTATCACTTCCATCCCCACCTCCCATAAGGACTGCAACCACCCACAAAGTCACTTTCCCTCTCCACTAAGAATCAGTTCCAGGGCAGATGGCATCATGGCCATCTCCTCATGGGCTATCCTCCCAAAGCCTTCTGGGGAACAGACAGGCGGAGGGCGGGGTGGGGGGGGGGGGGGGGGGGGGGGGGGGGGGGGTTGACAACTGTCTTCACCCCCAAAACAGACACCCCCCAGAGATTAACATAAAGGCCCAATTAGAACTAACCGTGCAGCCTATCTACCCATACACCCTAGAGATTCCACACTGCCCTGCCCCTCCCTCCCCTCTATCCCAAACCGACACACACACACACACACACACACACACACACACACACACACACACACACACGAGAATCAAGGGAGACACTGATTTGGTTTGATTGCTAAGACTTAACTAAGGAACTACAGTCACCAGAAATTCCCTTGCCAGCCAACTAACAGGGGCTGCTCTAAGAGAACTCCAGAGGAATGAGAAAACCAAGGGCTAAGCAGGGAGCAGACAGAAGGAGAGAAGAATGAATAGAAGAAAAATCAAGCTAATCCTACCCCCAACATCCTCCTAGCATGAGCTCTGGCAGGAAGAATAGAAGAAGGTAATCCACAAAGACACAGCCCTTACTTAGAAACTCTTCTGACAAAGACAGCAAGACAAGTCTGCTCCCCACTCCCACACACCACAGACAAACACGTCTCAGGGCCCCTCAAAAGAATCCACCCCCACCCCACCCTCTGCCCCAAGTCGTGGAATCACAGTTCAGTGGAATATTCTCCCTGGTACTAGAGATCAATCCCCCTAGCCTCCTTCCTATCCCTCTCTCCTTGCCAAGCCTTATGCTGCCCCCAGCAGCCTCCCTGGCCCTTCCAAAGCAGCACCCACCACCAGGAGGTGGCTGCACAGTTTGAGTTCTGCCTCCAGAAACCGACTGCTCTCCCCCTGCCCTCCTAGTCTTACAGGCTTCGTTGAGGGCTTTTTTTTAGTTTACGTAGGGAGAGAAAGAGAAGAGGGAGGGGTGGGAGAGATTTCCTAGTGCAATACAACCAAAGAAAAGATTCTGAAGTCTTGAAAAATAAACATAAAGCAGCCTTCTTCCCCAGGCAACTAAACAGAAAGAAGTTTGGTTTTGTTTACTGCGACATACACATGAAATCGAGTATACAGTCCATGCAGTAGCACAGCCATTGGAGAGGACATCCTGATGCTGGCCCCGGTGCAAAACAGTCCCAGCAACGCCGCCTGCCTGCCATCGCTGCCGCCGCCACGGACACCTCCACTGCGGCCTCCTAGCCGGACTTGAACAGGAGGATTGCAACTTGACCCAAGTAAAAATAGATGAAGTGCTTTGTCTCGTGTGTAACATAGCTGCCAAAATTTCGGCCCACGATACAATGCCAGGTAGGGTTATATTTCTTGTCAAATTCCTAAAAAAAGAATAAAAGAGAGAGAAGAAAAGGTGATTAGGACAATTGGAAGATGAGAAATCAGAATAGGAATCTGATTAATTTAGTTATCACCCCCCCCCACCCCACCCCTAGCTCACAGCCTCAGCTCCCCAAACCTCAGGAGCTCAGGTTAAGGCTGGCTAGGACAACTCCTTCCTTCATTAATAATGGAACACCGCAAAGGCTCCATTATTTCTCTCTAGCACTTTACACCCCGATTATCTCTCCTCCTCCTCCTAGCTACCCTACTCCGTAGTCCACCCTGTGATTCTTTAGCAAAGGAGTCAGGAAAGCCCAGGGCATAAGAGACCACTCCAGTGTCACACAGCATGAGGAAAACAGAGGAGAGCCTCCCCGACTTGCCACCTGCTGCCTCCTACATTACTAAACCAGCATTTCCAAATGCCACGAACCAAGACCCTAGAGCCAAACATCAGGAGTACCAGGAAGCGGTTCTTTGTAAGTCAACGTTAAAGGCACTCTTGTGTGCCAGGTACTGTGTGGGCTATAAACAGCAGAACAAGGACATCGGCCATGAGATCAAGGCAATTCCCTCACTTCTCTCAGGGGCACAATTTCAGCATCAAAGCAACCTAGGAAATCCTTATGACCTAATCAGACAGGCAGTTCCCGGTCACTCCATAGATCCAGCAGGAAACAGATGGCTCAGTAGATGCACCCCGCCATGCAAGAGACCTCCACCATGGACCCAGCAAAGCTGCCAACCCTGGGACTGTCCCCCAGGTTCTTAACTTACAACTTGTTTGGCCTCCTCACTGCCCCCTACACCAAGGGACTCCAAGAGGTATTAGGGAACAGTGGGAAGGGGATGGGTCACGAAATCCAGCCCTAATGCTGACTCTCAAGACTCTGAAACATAGGACAGCCCTGGTCACTGCCCTGGTTCTCATTTTCCCCATCAGCAAAACAAAGAAGCTAGGCCAGATATAATCTAAGGATTCTCCTGACTCAGAGTCCATGATTCTGGATCCTCCTCCCTGTACAGGACAGGTAAGGCATCACTCAGCAAGGAGCCAGCACCCCCAGCTGGCTCTTCACCCACTGGCTCCTTATACAGATAGTCTCTCAGGACTCGAGTTTCCTCTTCTCATCCCACCCCGCCTAAGTAGGAAAGCAGATCTGTAAAATTTAAGGATGCCCTACCACCTCTGTGGACCAGAAAACCACTACACTTAGGCATCCCTTTTGGGATACTAGGGCTGAAAACATCAAAGACTAGGATTATGACACTAGCAGACATGGATTCTGACTGGGAATCAGAGGCCCTGGTACTACTTCTCACTTCTAGCTCAGCGGCTTCCTGTGTTAACCATATTCATTCATCCATTCGCTCAGGAATTTTTCAGGGACTAAACCTATTACCCCAATATTGCTCATCCATTTTTAGCAAATTATATATTCAAGCCCACCCTTAAGAAGGTGGGGAGAAAGAGATGATATAGTACCTGAGTCCTTTTCAAGAGAAAGAAAACTTCCTATATGATAGGGATTATTATAGGGATACCCCACTTTAAATGATGCAGTTCCTTGAAAAACTTGTATATGATCTTATATTATCTGTTCAATTATCCTTGATCTACATTTTGAACAGCTCTGAATTGAGCCAGTTACATTTGATACTAAGCTTCTCTCCCCAATGCCTTGCAGTCACATAATTATCTATAAACACACACACACACACAGACACACACATAAGCACACCTCAGCAGAGTTCCTATTAAGAACTCCTAAGGTGAATGCTTTGGCAAGAATCACTCCCTAATTCGTCTGCTTTGCAAGCTCGTGGGTTTTGTTTGCATGGACTATACCTGCTTTCCTAAGCCCTCAGTTCAGATCTCCCCGGGGCACAGCTCAGATGCCCATTCCTACCCCTAGCCTAAAGCCACAGCATTCTTGGCGCACCTTCTTGATATAGGCAGCAATGTCCTTCTCTATGTTGTACTTCTCCATAGCCTGCGTGGCGCAGTCGACAGCATCCTGTTGCATGTCCTCAGACATGTCTGCGTTCTTGATCACTGCCTTCCGGTCAGACATCGTGACACTGCAGAAGAAGCAGAGCGGTCAAACTGACAACCCCATACGCTATGCAACGAACATTAGCAGCTGAGTGTGGAGCCTCAGTGGGAGAACAGAGTACAGAAGGTGATGACAACAGAAAACACAGACATGAGGCATTATTAGAAGAGGGAGGTCCTAAGCTTTTAGCAAAGACCTGGTCCCCAAACCTGAGAAATACAAGGTAGATAGGAAAAAAAGACAATAAGCCATCAACTTTTATCATTTGTAAAATAAGGTTTTCCCAACTCTAAATTTATCTCTGATATTTTAAATAGCACCAATTGCCAAAATATTACAATATTATCACCTATTAACTGTGTCCTTGGGCAAGTTACCCTTTGTGCTTTCATACCATCACCTTGAAATGGAGACTACAGGGTTACTGAGGGCAAACCAGGTGGCCTTAACACCTGAACACAATAAGCTCTTGATTTAATGACCATTATTGCATCACTGGTAACACAGTGGAAAGAAGATGGACTAGAATCAGTAGGCCTGACTTCTGGTCCTGACTATGAACTCTTGTAGTCTTGGACAAGTCACTCAGTCTTACTGCATTCATTACTTCCATTTTAGCAACGAAGATAGCTCTCTATCAGGGGTTGTTGTAAGGATTAAGGTTATATGAGAACATCTGCAAACAAGGACAATCTACACTGAGGTCTGTTGGCCTGATTCAGCCCACCACCTGTTTCTGTAAAGTTTTACAGAACAGTCAACAATGGCAGAGTTGAGTAGTTGCAAGACAATGCAAGGCCTGTAAAGCCTAAAATATTTACTATTTGGCCTTTCACAGAAAAAGGTTGTCAAGGCCCAGCACTGACAGAGATAACAAAAGGTGAGGAATTATTTTAACAGCCCCGTTTCATATCCCTGCTATCTAAGCCTTGGCATTCACATTCTACAGCAACCAGAATTCTGGGGTAGACCTTGCATGGTCCGTTCCTGGGATGACAGGAATCCCAAGAAGGCTGGTCAGAACCTGCCTGGCAGTCTATAGCATGTGAGTGTTTTGCGTGAACAGAAGAGATGAGCTGCAAAAACCAATCCTCTGTCCTTGACCACATTCCCATCACACTGATCCCCCATACCCCCCCCAAAAAGAGGACTCTGTCACCCAGCCCAGTAGACAAAAGATGTCGTCATTCCAGCCCTGTCTGATATTAAGGCTACACAGGAGGCCTGCCTGCTCAAGAAGAGATCCCTGGTATCATTCCAGGCCACGCTGATCTCTGTGTCCACACTAGCCTGTGTACTGGGTGGACTGAAAGGGAAGCAAAACTCACGATTACTCCTTTAGCCTGCACCAGATGCAAAGGAAGCATACATGCCAGCTGCCAGCCACACAGCCCCTGACCGCACCTAAGGCACTTCAAACTAAACAGGGCTGGTTCTACTTCAGCAGAGACTGTCAGAGGAAAGGGCTAGCGGACCAGCAAAATCTGACCCCACACCCCTACGAGGAAAAGTCAGAGCTTCAAAGAGTATGTGAGCACCACCAGGTGCTGAGGAAAAGGTCAGGAGAACCCTGTTCAAGGCCTGACTGGCTACCTACATGACCTTGGGCAAAGCAACATTCATTTTATAAAAACGGATAGTTGAAATAAGATAAATGGGGAAACTTCAATGAGTTTGAAAAGATATACAACAGCAGAAGAGGAAGAATGTTCTGATTATTATAAGGCTCTTTATATTTGAAGAAAACTAGTGTCACCTGGTGGCCTATTCCAGGTTACCACTCAGAAGGGGGCACTGTTTACAAACGCAAGGGTGGGGGTGGGGCCTGGTTAGAGACTGTGAAGTTAAAGCATGAAATTGGCACCGGTTTTCCCAGCAAGCTCACCTGCTCCACCGCCTCATCCCCAAAGTCCAAAGGAACAACTTTGTCACAGTAATTAAAAGCCACCTTACTCTCTAGTAGCAGAGAGCCTGCGGTTACATAACGTCGGTCTTGTGACTACAATGCTACGATTCTTCACCCCTGGGCCCCCAGGCGTCTGAGGGCTGAGGCCTAGCCCCAACCTGCCCTGTCCAAGGTGCCAGTGAGAAAAGGATAAGGAGGTGCCTGGCCTACCCACCTCCCTCCTGGGACAAAAAAGCAAGGAACCTGGGCCTCCGACAAAAGGTGACCAGAAGGCCCCAGGCCAGCTCCTCAGTTAAAAGCCAGGAGCTCTTTGAAAAAGCGAAGAGGGCACTCCAGGACAGCTCCCCATCCCCTATCCCCGGTTTTGCGACAGGAAAGGCCAAGTCTCCGAAAGACCTGGACCACCCTCCCCAGCCCCCAACACACACAAATGCTGGTATTTCCTCCCCTGAGATCTCCAAGGGGGCTCATCCCTCCACCATGCCATCCTCCGGAGAGCTGCGGCCCCCAAAGGCCAGCACCTCGGGCATGAGAAAGCATCCTCCCCCCAACCTCCGCCCCGGTGGGTCAGCCGCCCTCCCCCGCCCGGCCTGGAGCAGCGCCGGAGTGACTGGGCGTCCTCGCTGCAGGAAGGACGCCCCAGAGGGTGGCGGCGGCAGGAGGCGCCGCGTCACGCCCGAGCCCTCTCCACCCCCTCTCCCTCGGCCCCGAACACCAGAGGCCTCCACGCAGCGCAGGGAGACTCCCGGGAGGGCGGGGGGGGGGGCGCGGGGAGGAGGCGGGGAGCCGCGCCTCCGCAGCCCGGGCCCTCCGGCCGCGCCCGAGGGTCGCGAGGGCACAGGGTGGCGCAGCCCTGGGAAGGAGGGGCGCCGAGGGCGTCACGCCGAGGCCAGCTCTGCTCCGGGCCTCGGAGCTGGGCCCCGCGCGTGGGGCTGCACGCGACCGGCGCGGGCCGCCGCCCGGGGGACGCCTCCACCGACCGCTCACCTTCACGGAGGCTAGTCCGCGCGGGGCCCCGGGGGAGCAGCAGCGATGGCCTGAGGCAGGGCGCGGGCAGGGGCGGTGTCCCCTCGGCTCCTCCTGCAGCAGCAGCAGCAGCAGCAGCAGCCGCCGCCGCGGTCTCCGGCTCCCGCGGCCCCGGGCCGATCGCTCGCCGCCGCCGTCCGCCTTTCGAGCTTCCCCGGCCGCCCGCGCTCCGCCTCGCGCCCGCCGGCCAGCCCGCCTGCTCCTCGCTGGCGCCTCGCTGCTCCGCTCCGCTCTGCCGCTGAGCACGGCCGACGCGCGGCCCCCCCTGAAATAGCGCCCCGCCCCCGCCCCCCCGCCGCGCGCGCCGCCGTCCGCGCTCCCCATTGGCTGCGCCCGCCCGGCCCCGCACTGCGGGCTTCTCCCCGCGCCGCTCTCGCCCCACATCTTGTTTCCTCCCACAATGCCTCGGGGCGGAGGGAGGGGGAGCGGGAAAGGGTGGGGGGAGGGAGATGGGGCCTTAAGAGAAAGGAGAATGCAGACCCCTCCACCCAGGGCTAGGAGGCAGGCCTAAAAAGGAATAAGGAGGCGAGGCCTAGAGAGAGGGAGGGGTGTAAAGACCCCAATGCCAAGAAGAATAAAGGGAGAGAGAGGGATGGAGATTTCAGACCCTGGGAGTAGATGGGGAAGGTAGAGATCCTAACCTGAGGAAGAGGAAGGGAAAGGAGGTGAAGTCATCAGCCTCAGAGGAGAAGACAGGACACCCCTTCCCTACCCCCAGATCTGTTGGAAGGAGAGGAACAGCCAGCTCTATGGAGAGGTAAAGGCATAAACAGCCCCAGGGCTCCCCTCCCCTTATATTCAGGAAAAGTCCCTTCCCCACAGCAGCTCAGCCTTTGTTCCCGAGTCTCAAGGCCACAGGACCTCAACTCCCAGCTGGAGCCCCAGCTGCTGTTTATCATCAAGAGCAATATGGAGGCAGACCCTAAGCACAGTTGTGAGAAGGGAGGTTGGTCTTTGGCACGCAGGTTCCTGGAGTAGAGGTGAGAGTAAGCCATTTCTGGTTGGTCAGGACCTGTCGGGGAGTGCCTAGAACCCCCAAGAAGAGCGAACTGTAGTCTGGCAGAGCTGTGAGGAAACTTAAAATTCAGCCCATCCATATTCCTCACCTTACAGAGGAGAGAACCAAAGCACAGAGGGGGCAGAGCCCTCCCCAGATCACCGCAGGTCAGGCCTGGTCTGGGCTTCTAGGCTGAAAAGTGGTGCTTCTAGGCAGTGGCCCCTCTGGTGGCTGAAGAGGCTCTGTGGGAGTGTGTGTAAATGCCTGTGAACTTGGGGAGAGGGCCTGCCCTCCACTCTACCCCACCCACCTCCAGAGAACAGGATAAGTCTGCCTTTATCTTCCCCTCTGTTTCACAAAGGAAGTGTCTACCTAAAGGGGTGGTGAGAATCTTTATAGGGAGCCACGCATTTGGGCCACACAGTGAGGATTAAGAAGCTCCCCTTCCCATCATTTTCCCCTCATTGCCCCAAACTTTGGTCAGGAAGTCGGACTTGCTCTGGCCGTGGTCTGCTCTGGTGTGCAGCATTATAATTTAATATTCATTATGTGTCAGGGGAAACCTGGAAAATCATGCCCTCCCACTTCTGCTTTCCACAGCTCTGTCATCTCCCAGCCTCAGTTGGCCTTCCAGAGAAACAGACAAGCCTTGATGTATCCCCTCACGCCCGGGGTATTCTGATGTCAGCCTCTGTGTGAATGAATGGGGGGCGGGGCACATCTGGGTGAGAGGGAGGAGATGAAGGATACTTGATCACCTTAAGGCTTGTGGAGAGCTGGCATCATGGACTACTGGGAAGAGAACTTGTACCCTCTTTCTCCAGTGGTCATTAGCTTCCAGCCCATTCTATGGCCTGAAGGTCAGAACTGCCATGTATGGTTGTGCAGGTTGTTCACTACACAATGACATTCAGCCTAAAGAGCAAGTGGCAGCTAAAATATAGCCTGCACTTCACTTGCTAAGCTGTGTGCCCTGGTACAGGCCAGTGTTCACCCAAAAGATGCATACTTTTTTTCAACTGTGCATAAAGGTGACTGAACTAGTGGTGGTCCTTCCAAGGCCATACTGCTGGCATAAAGATCCTCCCTCTCCCTGGCCCCATTGCCTAGAGTAGCAAGTGTTTGGTCATTCCCAGTCCTGGGAGATGGTGGGGTGGAGGTAAGGGCACAGAGAACTTCAACTCATAGGCATCAGAACAAAGGCTTTGACTTTTAAGAAATGTGGGTGTCCGCGTGTGTGTGAAATATGTGTGAGAAAGACTTAAGGCTCTGGGATGTCAGGAAGACTTGCTAATAATAGTATGGTTTATAGATAATAATTAATACTGTGCCAGGCTCTAGTCTAATTGTTTTCAATGTATTGTTGCATTTAAATCTAGAACAATCGCAGTGAATAGGTATTACTATCTCCTGGTACAGATGTGGAAACTGCCTTAGAGAAGTTCCGTAACTTGCCCAGGATTACCCTGCTTTTGTCAATGCAGGTGTCAGCCCCAGGCTCTCTGTTCCCTGGACCTATACTCTTAGCCATTCCTCTATCCCACCTCCTAACAGAGAAAAGAAAAAAGTGTAAACCGGGGGGTTGGCTCTCTACCTGAATTATACCAGCATTTTGTAAACTTACCTGATTCTGAAGCCCTTTTTGATCCAAACATTTATTAACCTCTCCAGGAACTACCATTCCACAGGACACAGTTAGGGAAACGTGCTATAGTAATTACGGCTATTTATGTGAAATGCTTACTGTTTAGGGTAATCACTGTGCAACGTAATAACTGTTGTCATTAATATGTCAGCTTAACTTGGCAGACCTTTTTATTTGATGCCACTACACACCCGTGATTGCCCAGTTATCTGTTGCCCAGATGGCAGAACCATGTCTTCAGATTTAAAAATCAGAGTGAGGGGCACCTGGGTGGCTCAGTCGGTTAAGCGGCTGCCTTCGGTTCAGGTCATGATCCCAGGGTCCTGGGATTGAGCCCCGCATGGCATCAGGCTCTCTGCTCGGCGGGAAGCCTGCTTCTCCCCCTCCCACTCCCCCTGCTTGTGTTCCTGCTCTCGCTCTCTCTCTCTGTCAAATAAATAAATAAAAAATCTTAAAAAATAAATAAATAAAAATCAGAGTGAACTTTCGTTCTTGTCTTCTCTGCAGGCTCCTTACCCTCCCCCTCCTTCTTTAAACTAAGAGTTCCCCAGGGCACTGTGCTTTGGTCACTGTTCAACTTAAGTAGTTTCATCCACATTCATGGTTTTTTACCATAATCTGAGTCCTGATGGCCCCCCTAATTCTTAGCCCTCTTTACTGTGGGTGTCCCACAGACTCCTTAGACTCTTCACATACATACATATAAAGCCTAGTCATTAGGACCATTGGCCCTGGGGCCAGAATGCCTGGGTTTGAACCTCTTTCCACCACTCTACCAGCTGTGCAGAACTGGTCAAGCTATTCGTCATCTCAAAATTTCATTTTCCTCGTGTATAAATCAAGAATAATACCTATTTCATAGTTATGAGAAAATGCCTTAAAAACTCTTGGCATGATGGCTGGTCCATAGAAATGATTAATAAACATTAGCCGTCATCAACATTTCTTTTCCAGACTTGTTTCCCTTCCTTGTATTTCTTACCTCAGTTCACGGCCCCATTATCCACCCAGGGACCAAGTCAAAAACCTGTGAACCCCTTCACCCACCCCCTGTCTGTCATCACTCAGCTCTTGACTATTTTTCCAGTCCCCGTCCCCTTTCATTGTGAATACCCTGCATGGGGAACTCATCATCTCTTCTAGTTGGTTCCCGGCCGGCAATCCTGGCGGCTCCTCCCCAATCCACACAGAGTGATCTATCTAAAATACAAATCTCCCAGGCACTTCCCTCTTCTCTGCTCAGAAAAAAAAGACTGCTCTTTCCCATAACTTACCTCCCCCACCTCACCCTCCACATCTCTCCACCCCACCTTCTCTCCCCACACTTCCCATCTCCCTCGTTGTGCTCTAGTAACACCCAGCTACTGCCTGTGGTTTCCCCCACACCCAGATTCCATACCTTTGTTCATGTGATTCCCTTGCCTGGGAGGTTTGTGGCTTTCTTTGCTGGCTACCTCCTTGGTTTGAGTGTCCTCTATGAAGCCTGCCTGCATCCCAGGTGTTTATCACTAACCACCTTCTAGTAAACTTGTGAGGCTTAAGTTTGTCTGTAGTTCCTTGCAGACAGGGATTACATCTTATTTATGTGTGGGCTGTGGAACCTAGCATAGTTCTCGGAACAAGGGAAGTTCTCTGTCTGTATTGGTTAAATTGATCATGCTTATCAGGGTAGGACCTGTGGAACTCCCACAGTGGAGAGGTCAGGACTTAGGGGGCCACCAGGGCCCACATGGTGGTAAAAACCATGAATGTGGATAAAACTACTGCATGGATGAAAAATATGAATTAGGACACTTCATCCCTTCCTCCACCCAAAGAACCGTGTTAGGGTTCTCCCGTTTCTTTCTCTAGAACCAGCAACACCTGCTATTTACACTGGGGGCCTTCCTGCCCAGAACAAGTTGCTAGCTAAGGTAAGTCATTGTCAGTGCTGGGGAATGCCTAGGCCTGACTTGTGAATGGATTTCCTCCTTATACTTCCTGCTGGGTAGTTGGCTGATATTCTGACCCTTACAGGTAAAGACAATCAAAGGCTCTCCACGCCAGTTGACCGGGTCACCCAGAAGAAAGCATGGCAATGACAAAAGTCATTTCACCAAGCCATTCAGCTGTTGGCTTGCTTCAAAGACTCCAAAAGGATGGGGAAGGGTGGGAATATACCTGTGTCATATACCCTGACACTTGGTGAATGCAAACCCTGGTGCCAGTCCCCTCTGCCAAGTCCCCGAGTGGGGTGGGGGGGGGAATGAAGAAAGCAATACGACAAGAACTACTGGAATCTGTCCCAATTCCTCACTGATTTCTTGAGTGGCCTTGCAAAACATACTTTCCTAGGCAATCATTTACCAAGCCCTAAATATCACCCTTCCTCCTTCCCAAGTGCCCTGAAACCTGGAGGAGCCAGTCAAGGTCAACAATGTGCCTGAGAACTAGTGAGATGAGCACTGGACTGGGAGTCAGAGAAGTCCTGAGCCCAGTTTGGCTCTAGTCAAATCATTTCATTTATCAGAATCTGGATTTCTTCATCTAGAAAATGTAGGACTGGATAATCTATAAGGTCCCTATCAGCCCCCAAGTCTATGATTCTCTGATTTCAATACCCCATCACAAATGATGCTTTCCCTGTGGGCCAGAGAAATTTCTCTATCTGTAGCCAAGATTAAATACCCTCTTTTCTGATCCTTCTCACTGATCCACTTAGAATTCAGAGAGCATTTCTCTGCACTCCCATCATCCAACAAAGTTGGGATATCATTCTGTTCAGCTGGGTATTCCTCTCAACTAACAAAGCGCCTTGACATAGTTAAGATTCAATGAATGTTTGAGCTCCAATTAAAATATTAAAGCAAGTGGTCATCAAGAAAGAACCAAAGAGAAGATGTTCCAATGCAAATAGGGGTTTCTAGATCATGACTCCTCCTAAAGTAGGAGTCCTCCTCCTTCACTGTCTGCTCAATCCTGAGGAACCCTGCCTCTGCCATAGGAGAACCAAGACAATAATATAGAAATTTTCAGTCCTTGTCCAAAAGATCAAGTTAGGGTTCTTGGATGCAGGAAACATCTGAAGAAAAAAACAGTACCAGAATAGCCCCCCTGACTCCAGGGAGCAGGAACCATGGAATGGTTTCCTCAGGGCATCCCAGGGGGGCAAATCACTGGCATTTTCCTTGAGTCACCCAACTGTCGATTCAAATTCCCAAAGAAGGGCATCTGACTGGACAGATTGGGTCACGGGTCCACTTTTTGGCCATGGAAGTGAAGAGCAGCCTGGGAGACCTTCTAAGATCAAGGGGGGAATATCTGACAGAAGGAAAATCCACATGAAGTTACAAGAAGCAATAGAGTGGGTGCTGGGCAGGCAGAAACACAGATGTCTACTCTTGGAGATCCTCCAGAGTGGGAGGCGAGATTATTTATGAGGGAGTTCCTTGTCCCCACTGTCATAAAAACAAACACTAAGCTCTCTCACCCTCAGTCCCATAGAGTGAGGTGGGGAATGGTGAGGGGGGGGTCCTAATAAATGAGGTCTGTACAACTTTGCCTTCCTCTCTGAGAACAATTTTGAAGAAAAACTTTGCCTTGTTAGGCATATTGCAGTATATTCCAGTGGGCAAAAACTTAAACAAAAAATCTTCTCGCTAGGAAATGGAGGCCCACCTTACATTTCAACGTAATAAGTTCTATTTTTACATATATAGCAGCTTTGTTGAGATATAGTTCCCATACCATAAAATCCACCTTTCTAAAGTTCACAATTCAGTGGTTTTTAGTATTCACAGAGCTGTGCAACCATCACCACTGTCTAAATTTAGAACGTTTTCACCACTCCAGAAAGAAACCCTGTATTCATTGGCAGTCACTCCCCCATTTCCCCCTAGTTCCCACTAATCTCCTTTCTGTTTCTATAGATCTGCCTATTGTGGACATTTTGTATAAATTGAATCATAAAATATATGGTCTTTTATGAGTCTTTTAGTTCAATTAGTGTAATGTTTTCCAATGTCATCCACGTTATTGCATGAATTTGTACTTCATTCCTTTTTATGGCTGGTTAATGTTCCACCATATAAGCACACCACATTTTCATTTTCCATCCATCAGCTGATGGACATTTGGGTTGTTTCCACTTTTTAGCTGTTATAGATAATGCCTTTATAAGCATTCTTGAACAAGTTTTTGTGTGGATATATGCCTCCAATTCTCTTGGATATATACCCAGGTGTGGAATTGCTGGGTTTTGTAATAACTCCATGCTCAACCTTTTGAGGAGCAGTCAGACTATTTTCTAAAACAGCTGTGTCATTTTACATTCCTACCAGCAGCATATGAGGGTTGTGATTTCTCCACATTCTCACCAATACCTGTTATTGCCTTTTATATTGTAGCCGTCTAGTGGGATGAAACAATACCCACCAGTAGCTTTCATTTGTGTTTCCTTAGTGGTTAATGACCTTGAGCATCTTTTCTTGTAATTGGCAGTGTGTATGTTTTCTTTGGAGAAATGTCTGTTCAGATCTTTCCCCCCTTTTTAAATTAGGTTATTTGTCTTTTTTTTTTTTTAAGATTTTATTTATTTATTTGTGAAAGAGAAGAGAGAGCACAAGCAGGGGGAGCGGCAGGCAGGGGGAGAAGCAGGCTCCCGATGTGGGGCTCGATCCCAGGACTCTGGTATCATGACCTGAGCCGAAGGTAGACACTTAACCGACAGAGCCACCCAGGCATCCCAGTTATTTGTCTTTTTATTATTGAGTTGTAAGAGTTCTTTATAGAGGGCACCTGGGTGGCTCAGTCGTTAAGCGTCTGCCTTCGGCTCAGGTCATGATCCCAGGGTCCTGGGATCGAGTCCTGCATCGGGCTCCCTGCTCGGCGGGAAGCCTGCTTCTCCCTCTCCCACTGCCCCTGCTTGTGTTCCCTCTCTCGCTCTCTCTCTGTCAAATAAATAAAATCTTTAAAAAAAAAAAAAAAGAGTTCTTTATAGACCCTGGATACTAGAACCTCACCAGAGATATGGCTTACAAATTTTTTCCATTCTGTGGATTGTATTTTCATTTTCTTGATGGTGACCTTTGAGGCCCAAAAGTTTTTAATTTTGATGAAGACGAATTTGTCAAATTTTTGTCCCTTGTGCTTTTGCTGTCATTCCAAGAAATGATTGCCTAACCCAAGATCACAAAGATTTACTTCTAAGTTTTCTTCTAAGAGTTTAACTCTTTCTAAATGAACCTTTTTGAGTCAATTTTTGTGTATGGTGTGAGGTAGGGTCTAACTTCATTGTTTTTCTTATGGATAGCCAATTGTCCCACATCTTTAGCTGAAAAGGCTATTCTTTCACCACCAAATTGTCTTGACACCCTTATAAGATCAATTGACCATAAATATGTTTGTTTTTGGACTGCCAGTTCTATTCCATTGATCTGTCTATCCTTATGCCAGTACAACACGAACTGTCTTCATTACTATAGCTTAATAAGGTATGAAATCTGGAAGTGTGAGTCCTCCAAATTTGCTCTTCTTTTTCAAGATTCTTTGTCTAATTTGGGTCCTTTGCATTTCCATATGACTTTTAGGACCAGCTTCCCAATTTCTGTAAAAAAAAAAAAAAAAAGCTAGCTGTGGGACACCTGGTTAGCTCAGTCAGTTAAGTGTCTGACTTCGGCTCAGGTCATGATCTTGGGGTCCTGGGGTCTCAGCAGGGAGTCTGCTTGCCCTCTCCCTCTGCCCCTTCCCCCGCTTGTGTGCGTGCGCTCTCTCTGTCTCAAATAAATAAAATCTTAAAAAAAAAAAAAGTAGGGGCGCCTGGGTGGCTCAGTTGCTTAGGCGACTGCCTTCGGCTCAGGTCATGATCCTGGAGTCCCGGGATCCAGTCCCACATCGGGCTCCCTGCTGAGCAGGGAGTCTGCTTCTCCCTCTGACCCTCCCCCCTCTCATGCTGTCTCTCTATCTCATTCTATCTCTCAAATAAATAAAATCTTTAAAAAAAAAAAAGTATGGAACCAGAAAAGACTCTGAATAGCCAAAGTAATGTTGAAGAAAATCAAAGCTGGAGGCATCACAATTCTGGACTGCAAGCTGTATTGCAAGGCTGTAATCATCAAGGTAGTATGGTACTGGGGCCCCTGGGTGGCTCAGTCATTAAGCATCTGCCTTCGGCTCAGGTCATGATCCCACGGTCCTGGGATCGAGGCCCGTGTCAGGCTCCCTGCTCAGCGGGAAGCCTGTTTCTCCCTCTCCCACTCCCCCTGCTTGTGTTCCCTCTCTCGCTGTGTCTCTCTCTGTCAAATAAATAAATAAAATCTTTAAAAAAAAAAAAGTTAAAAATAGAACCACCCTCCGACCCAGCAATTGCACTGCTAGGTATTTATCCAAAGGATACAAAAATAGTGATTTGAAAGGGCACATGCACCCCAGTGTTTATAGCAGCAATGTCCACAATAGCCAAATTACTGAAAGAGCCCAGATGTCCAACAACAGATGAATGGATAAAGAAAATGTGGTATATGTCTACAATGGAATATTACTCAGCCATCAAAAGAATGAAATCTTGCCATTTACAATGACATGGATGGAACTAGAGGGCATTATGCTAAGTGAAGTAAGTCAGAAAAAGATAAATACCATATGATTTCAATCATATATGCAATTTAAGAAACAAAACAGATGAACATGGGAAGGGAAGGAAAAATAAAATAAGATGAAAACAGGGAGGCAAACCATAAGAGACTCTTAACTGTAGGGAACGAACTGAGGGTTGCTGGAGGGGAGGTGGTTGGGGGGATGGGGTAACTGGGTGATGGGCATTAAGGAGGGCACTTGATGGAATAAGCACTGGGTGTTATACACAACTGATGAATGACTAAATTCTACCCCTGAAACTAATAATACACTATATGTTAACTAAATTGAATTTATTTTTTTGAACATTTAACATGTTTAATTTTAATTCCAGTATAGTTAGCATACAGTGTTATATTAATTTCAGGTGTACAATATAATGATTCAGCAATTCCATCCATCACCAGTGCTCATCATAAGTGCACTCTCTAATCCCCATTACCTATTTTGCCCATCCTCCCTCCAGCTCCCCTCTGGTAACCACCAGTTTTTTCCCTATAGTTAAGAGTCTGTTTCTTGGTTTGCCTCGCTCTCTTTTTTTCCTTTGCTTGTTTGTTTTGTTTCTTAAATTCCACACATGAGTGAAATCATGTGAAATCATATGGTACCTGTCCTCTGACTGACTTATTTCACCCAGGATTACACTCTCTAGCTCCATCCGTGTCATTGCAAATGGCAAGATTTCACTCCTTTTTATAGCTGAACAATGTTCCATTGTATAAACATACCACATCTTCTTTATCCATTCATCTATAGATGGACACTTGGGCTGCTTCCATAATTTGGCTATTGTTAATAATGCTGTTATAAACATTGGGGTGCGTGTATCTCTTTGAATTCGTGTTTTTGTATTTTTTATAAAGATTTCATTTATTTATTTTAGAGAGAGCATGAGTGACTAAATTGAATTTAAATTAAAAAGAAATTTTTAAAAAGCCACCTTTAAATATATCTATTGATATCTATCTTTTGATAGAGATTATGTTGAATCGTAGATCAATTTGGGGAGTATTGTTATCTTAACAATATATTAAGATAATTAAGATAATGTTAACATGTTCTGATCCACGAACATGGGATTCCTTTCCATTTATTTAGGTCTTCTTTAATTTCTTCTAATAATGTGTTGTAATTTTCAGTGTACTTATCTTTCACTTCTTTTGGTAAATATATTCCTAAGTATTTCATTCTTTTCTTAATGTTACTGTAAATTGAATTGTTTTCTTTATTTCATGTTCAGATTGTTCGTTGCTAGTGTATAGAAATATCATTGATTTTTGTATATTGTATTTTGGGGTTTGGTTTTTTTTTTAAGATTTTACTTATTTATTTGACAGAGAGAGAGATAGAGCACAAGCAGGCAGAGAGGCAGGCAGAGGCAGAGGGAGAGAGAGAAGCAGGCCCCCGGCCAAGTGGGGAGCCTGACATGGGGCTTGACCTGGGATCATGGCCCAAGCTGAAGGCAGACACCCAACTGACTGAGTCACCCAGGCACTCCATTTTTGTATATTGTATTTTATATTCTGCAACCTTGCTGATCTTATTCATTAATTTCTAATAGTTTGTGTGTATGTTCATGTGAATTCAGAATTTTCTCTTTACAAGATCAAATCACATATGAACAGATAATTTTATTTCTTCCTGTCTAATTGGGGTGCTCTTATTCTGTTTTCTTGCCTAATTGCCCTTGCTAGAACCTTCAGTATACTGTTGAATAGAGTTGGTGAGAGCAGACATCCTTGTCTTATTTCTAATCTTAGGGGTAAAGCTTTCAGTCTTTCAACACTAAGTTTAATGCTAGATGTGGAGTTTTTGTAGATGTTCTTTATCAAGTTGAGGAAGTTCACTTCTGTTCCTGGTTTGTTGAATTTTTTTTTTTTCCATGAAAGGGTGTTGGACTTTTTCAAATACTTGTTCTCCATCTATTGAGTTGACCATGTGGTTTTGTTACAATACAAATACAATACAAACACAATCTTGTATTACATTGGTTTTCAAGTATTAAACCCATCTTGCATTCCTGGAATAAGTCCCACTTGGATATGTATAATCCTTTTTATATGTTGCTAGGTTTGTTCTGCTAGCATTTTGTTGAGGATGCTAGCGTCTACATTCATAAGCAATATTGATATATAGTTTTCTTTTGATGTCTTTGTCTAGTTTTAGCATCTAGATAATACTGGACTGCTTTGGAAAGTATTCTCTACTATACTATTTTTCTGGAAGAGTGTGAAGGATGGATATTATTCTTTAAACACTTCGTAGAATTCAGTAAAGCCTTTTAGGCTTAAATTTTTGTTTGTGGGATGTTTTAAAAATACCACAGCAACCTACTTCTTTTAGGTCTATTCAGATTATCTATTTCTTGAACTAGTTTCAGTAGTTTGTCTCTTTCTAAGGATTTGTCCATTTTATCTAGGTCACCTAATCTGATAGCATGTAGTTATTCATGGTATTCCTTTATAATCTTTTTATTTCTTTAAGATCTATAGTAATGTCCCTTCTTTCATTCCTGATTTTAGTAACAGTCTTCTCTTTTTTCTTGGTCAGTCTAGCTAGAGATTTGTGAACTTTGTTCATCTCTTCAAAGTACCAGCTTTTATTGCATTAATTTTTCTCTTCCTTTTCTAACAATAAGGTGGTTCTTGAGCACTCAGATGATACAAGCTGCTTGGGTCAGGGGAAGCTCAGACTGTGACTATTTCTTTGAGCAGCTGGATTCAGACTCAGCTGCTTATCTATTTCCCTCTAAATCAGGGGTCCCTCTATTTCAGTGTCTCCCTCACCCCCATAATCCCTGCAGTGATGTGACAAAGAAGACAGAAACCACACTATTACTTGGGGGCTATGAGGGACAAAATTCCATGAAATCCACAAAGACTTCTTAAACAAGCTCTCTGGAAGGGGGACGGGGATGAGTATCCAGGAGCAGCTTCCGACTTCTCTAAGCTCACAGCCTAGTCGGGGAGACACACATGTGCACAACCAACTTGACCCCAGGCTAAACTACAATGAAGGCTGTGATCGAGAGTGAGCAAATGCCCAACGGAGGACACAGGGTTGGAGGGCAATCAATCTATCTAGAAGAATCAGGGAACAGAGGAGTTGTCATTTGAGGTAAGTCTTGAAGTATAGTAGGATTTGAAGGAAAAAAGACAAAGAAGGGAGGGGAGATTCTTCAGTCAGAGAGAAGCTCACAAGCTAAGGCAGGGAATGGTAGAAAGTCGGGCCTGGCAGGAGCACAGCATTCTGGAGACGGAAAGAGTCTGGACAGAAAAGCTAGGGCCGGACTTTGGAGGTGGCTAAAGGATGTGCTGTGGAGCTAGAACTTTATCCTTAAGAAACCTGGAGCCCACCGCAGGGCACTGAGCAGGAGGATGACATGACCAGCCTTTCCAGCCTTTGTTGGAACTTGTGGCTGTAAGAGAAACCTAAGTTGGTTTACTCAGGCTGTCTGGTGCCATCCATACCTACAGAAGCAAGCAGAGACAGCTGCCTTTACCACTGTTGATCACACCCTCCTTGGGACTCCCCACTCCCTAAGCGTCATGGCACAGTACTTCCCTGATTACTTTCTACAACCCCGGCTGCTGCTTCTCAGTCTCCTTAGCAGGCTCCTCTTCTTGTGCACATCTTCTGTTGGTGCTCCTCAGAGTTCTGTTCTAGATGCTTTTGTCTTCTCACTGGACCACCTTCCCTTGGAGATCTTGTACGTTTGCCATGGCGTCAATGACCAACTATGGACTGGGAAATCCCAAATCTATGTGTAACTTTCTCAGACCTCTCTCCTAATTTAGATCCATCAGATCTACCTATCCACTGGACATCTCCATTTAGCTGCTGTGTTCTTTAAAATTAGATCCAGATGTGAGTAGATAGAAAACCTCAAGTAAAATGGCCCAAACAAAATAGGAGTTTATGTTTCATTCAGATAAATGGAATCTCCAGGTATTAAGTCCAGGCCCGGTATGGCAGCCTGGGAGTCATATCTCTGAAATCTGTCCCTTTGTCTCTATCCCCAAGCGACCATTCTCCTCCAGGTCAACTGCAGCAGCTCTGCCATTCTTGCCCCTCTCAAATGCATTCTCACCATCTACACTGTCCAACATGGTAGCCGCTAGACACATGGTGCTATTGAACGCTCGGAACATGGTTCGTCCAAATTGAGATGCACTGTAAGTGTAAAATACACACTGGATTATGAAAAAAAATGTAAAATATCTTAAGATTTCTCTATTGATTATATGTTAAATGATAGTATTTTTATATATTAAACAAAATATATTATTTTTAAAAGTTTTAACTTTTCTTTTTACATTTCTAATGTGGCAACTAGAAAATTTTAAAATACATATGTGGCTCACATTTGTGGTTCTCCTCACGTTTCCACTGAAGAGCACTGCTCCACACCAAAACAGATCTTTCTAAAACACAAATCTGAACAAGTCACACATCTTCTTAAATCCTGTCAGGGGCTTAACCATTGTTTTTAGGATAAAGTACATTCCACTCCGTACGGTTCCCAAGGCTTCATGACCCAGCCCCAGCCTCACCCTCCAGCCTTATCTTTTATCACCCCCCTCCTCCCCGACCCTTTGCACGCTGGACTCCAGCCCTGCATACTTCTTACGGTTTCGCTCTTTTTTTTTTTTTTTAAGATTTTATTTATTTGACAGAGAGAGCACAAGCAAAGGGAGCGAGAGGGAGAAGCAGCCTCCCTGCTGAGCAAGGAGCCCAATGTGGGACTCGATCCCAGGACCCTGGGATCACGACCCGGGGCCAAAGGCATCCGCTTAACCGACTGAGCCACCCAGGCGTCCCCTTCTTTCGGTTTCTTAAATGTACCAGGTGCTCTCTAGGCTCTTGGCCTTCACACATGCTATTCCACGTCTGGAGCACTCCTTCTCCTCTTGGGTTCTTAATGTGCCACTCATCTTTCCATCTTCAGCTTAGACATCTCTTCTCCAAGGCCTTCCCAGTTACGCTGTTTCTCTGAGCACCCTGTACGTCTCTATCTTGACCTCACTCTAACCCACTCTCAGCCAGCAGTTATGCCAGCTGTGTCCTTTTCCAGACTAATTAGAATCTTGCCTGTCACATTCACTGTGGTATCCAGAGGAAAGGCTGACATGTGGCCAGTAGTCAGCCAACAAGTATTTGTTGAGTCAATGAATGAATCAATGAATGACTCACCCCAAAGCCAGATAAACAAAGTTTCAGAGAGCAGTGCCGGACCAGATGACTTCTAAGTCTCAAAGAAATGGTCACCTAGTGACCATGAGGTTCCCAGTCTGGGGAGTGAGGCAAAGGGAAACTTGCAACACATTGTCCTGTCTCCAGTCCTGCTCCAGGCCTGCACTGGCTCATTTACGGAGACGCAGGCCCACCGCTGTCTCTTCCTCTTCCCAGGAAGGGCAAATAGTGCTTTCCTCCCAGGAAAGCTCCCTGGCATGTGGCCCAACATTTTTCAGAAAGAGCTGTGTTGAGGATTCTCACCAGAAATGAGCTTCCTCCCGGGCGGGGGTGGGGTGGGGTAAGTAGGAATGGGGGAAAGGGGTGAGAAAGGCACCCATTTTGCGTCGCTGCCTACCTAGCACCAGGAGAATGGATGTGCATGTTGCTAATAAAGTGCGAGCCTCTCTGTGGGGATTTTCTTTGAGGAGACGGGAGGTGAAGGAGATGGGGAGATGGGGACACAGAACTGAAGGCAGGGAAGTACTTGGAGTCACGAAGCCAGAGAGGGGGTACCTGGGTTTCCATGACTAATTTGCTGTGTGACCCGAAACAAGTCACATGGCCCTCTCTGGGCCTCAATTCCTTATCTACAATCAAAAGAATCAGCTTTCTGCCCCTTTGGAAGGGTTGTTGTAAGCATGATAGAGGCACCTGACTGGCTCAGTTGGTGGAGTGTGTGACTCTTGATCTCGAGCCCCATGTTGGGCATGGAGCCTACTTTAAACAAAAATTAAAAATAAATAAATAAAAATTAAAAGCTTTACTTAAAAAAAGAAGAGTGGAAGGCAATAATGGACGTAAATGGGTTTTGAAAATACAAGCATCAGAGTAAAACTACCATGCACAGGCAAGGTTTTTCAGCTATTGTTCTATTTGGGCAGGAGATGTACACAGTTGTGGCAATGAGGCTGGGAGTTCTGGGTGAGAACCTACGTTCTCTCACCCAAAGTGAGTCTACATGAAGGCAGAGCGGGAAAACTTCCTCTTAGCCATGGAGCCTGATCTGCCTATTGGGCCTTGGGCCAGAAAAGCTGAATCCTGAATAGAGCCTTGAGGAAAGTGGGCCCAGCAGGGCACCTCAAGGCCCTGAAAAAAAGCACAGTCCCCTTGTGGCCTCCCTCACCACTTCTGACACATTCAGGAGAGCACGAAGGCACACACACATACACACACACACACCCTTCGTAGATGACACCCACACTCCAGGTCCTCTGCCCAGTGCCCTGAACCTCAGAGCTTCCTGTTACCCCTTCTCAACTTGGAAGGACCCCCAGTGGATTGACCCTGCCCTTAGCCCAGCTAGAGACCACCCCTGCCACGGACCGCTCCATGTGGAGTCCCTGATCCCCAAGGAGTCCATCCAGCACAGAAACGGTGGCTAGAGTCCCCTCTGAGCTAACGGAGTGGGTCTTGAAGGTGGGCTGCGCACTGGAGGCCCTCACTCTCGGGGTAGACCCCGCGCCCGGCAAAGCTATCCCTCACAAGTTTTATTATTCTCTTCTCTCTCTTCCTTTCATAACGATGTCAGTTCACACAAAGCAATCAGGGATACCTGCAGTTCCCAACCTGGAGAACTGAAAACATTCCCCAGCATGCCGCCAGTGTGAAGAAGCTCTGTAATTAGAGACGGGCAAGGGTTTGTGTTCCTGACCTCACTCATCGATGAAACACTTCCGTCCCCTTCACTTCCCATGGCGCCTTTATCAAGGAAGTGTGAAGCTGGGCCCTTCAGAAAAGTGAGTTCCGACTCCCTACTCCCCCATGGGCAGACGCTAGACCTCACCATGATTCAAATCCATTGTCATGTCTTCATTCCTTCATCCAACACACATTTAATGGCCCCCTGCCATGTTCCAGCACAGGCACACACCTAGTGTGACCCAACCCCAACCGCTGAAGAGACCATCGTTTAGGAAGGAAGTTAAGGTATATGATGTAAATAGCTCCAGTAAAAAAACCAAAAAGTGATGTGTGATAAGGAAAGTGCAGGCAAAATCCTAGGTAAGAGGAAGATAATTTGGGGAAGGGTAGCTGTTTCTTGATAGGCAATATAGTGCAGCGGCTGACAGTATAGACCCTGGGACAACAGACCTGGGTTCAAATCCTGTCTTTGCCACCCTCTAACTATGTAGCCCCAGAGAGAAATGAGGAGAATTTTGAGGTTCTTGTGAAGATCAATTGCGGGGTCCAGCTATACTCAGGGAAAGTGGCATAGAACGTGGGTTTGCTGCATGTGTGGAACCAGAAGGTAAGGCATTCTAGAATGATAGGGCCACAGGAAGGAAATGTGGTGCTTGTGTGGAATTCCTTTTAGCTACAACATAGGCTGTGAAAAGGGAAGAAAAAGAGATGAGATTGGTAAATTCGGTTGGGGTTAAACTTTGGAACACTGGATGCCAAAATGAACGTAAGAAGTAGAATGAAGTAGGGCAGAGTGCCCACCTAGCCCCAAGCAGTGGCCCTCATCTTTAGAGCCATGTTCAATTGGGCCAAACTTCAGGGTCTCCAAAGTGGGGAGCCAGCCCTTGGGTCTTGGTGCATTGACCTGTCTCCTGGATTCTGCCCACCTAAAAAGACCATTTCCAACCTCTCTAGCAAACAGCCCTGGAAACAGGGCCAAAGAAGAGCCTTCATTTTCTTTCACAAAGACACACGGACATGGGCATCTCTGCCAATCTGAAGGCTGGCGTTGGGGCACAAAGGATGGGAGACACCTCTGGAGAAGTGGCTGATGGGAACAGAGGTGGGAATGGAGAGTGGATTCAGCCAGGAGAAGCTGAGCAGGCTCATAATCACTATCGTTAGCCTCTGTTTTGCTCTGGGGTTACACATAACCCCCTCCATGCCATGTCGGAGTGGGGCAGGCTGAGAGCAGAGAGTTCATCAAAAACAAAACAAAGGAGAGGCTGCAAAAGGGGCCAGCTTCCCAGAGAGGGATTCCTAGCTCAGCACCACCCCCCAACCCTGGGTTGAGGGGGCCAGACTGGGAGGCCACCTGGTACAGCGCTCAGTGTCCTCACCTGGGGCAATCAGGAGGCCTCAATTCTTGTCCAGCTTGTGTGTCTCTCTTTGTGTGACTTTGGGGAGATCACCTTCCCTTGGTCTCTCTTCCTTCTCAGTAAAACAAAAGGGTTTTCCTGGAAGGATCTCAGAGGTCTTTCACAGCTCAGAAATCGAATGTCTGTACCCAAATTAAACAATGCCCTGCTGTGAAGATTTAGGGTTTCAAGTGTGTCCTAAATATTGGAAGGAACCCAGAACATACAGATGTGAGAAAAGAAACTAGAGGGGTTGTCTGGAGCCCCCAACCGTCAGTGCGCTCAGGGGTGAGGGCTGCAGAAGGGGTAGGGGGCGGAGGAAGAGCCAGGGGAGGGAGAGCCGCCTATCTGAGTACCTGACATCTCAGAGCAAAGGAAGCTAACTGGTAAGAGGATTCTTCCCCCAACTCCAGCCCAGGATCCTGTGGAAAAGCTGCATTATAATCGATAGCCTCGTAAATAAATAAATAGTCAACGCATCCTGTCTCCAGCTCAGGGCTTCTTCAGGAAAATTGAACCTCGCCCCACTTCTGCTCGCTCATTCTGGATTTCTATGGAGGCCTCTAGAGGGAAGGAATTCTTACAGGTCATCTTGGGCATCCCCCTGCCTCGGGGCCAGCTTGCCATCAGTCAGGCCTGCAGGAAAGAATTAGGACGGTAAATCTATAGCTAACATACCCACCACGCTTCCCCCCACATAGAACAAAACAGTGTTGTTTTAAGCTATCTACACTGTATGCAGTTCCTTTCCCCCAGCACTGACAATTGGGGTTTAATTGTCTCAGGGAGGAACTCAGGCCTCAGAAGCGGTCAGTGATCCAAACTCCCAGCTCTGGTTTGTCTATCTCACAACTAGCCGACGGAGCTCTGGCTGCCTGGAAAGTGGCAAAGGACTCATTCTCTGGTATTTTCTAAGAGGCGAGCATGGCCAGTAGCACAGTTTAGTGGACTCGTAAAGCTGGTTACTCATTTGCAAGGCCGCATTAATGAACTCCCCCGAAATATGGGGAACGTGTCTACACAATAGACTTCCTACCCTAAGAAGAGACTATGAATTGCAGCACACCAACCTTCAGTCAGCTCTTCAGGGTCCAAAGAGTCCACAAGAAATGATTTGGCCCGGCTCTCTCCCTCTGAGCAGCCCCCAAGATCCAGCCCTGAAGTTGATGGGCCTCGGGTCTGATGTAGGGCAGCCGGGTCTGGCCCGGGGCTTCCTGCTCTCCCCACAGCAGGGGCTGGGGCTGGGGCTGGCGCTGAGCAGCCACACGGCTTGTGGCTGCCACCAGAGAGGAACTGGCAGCAGACACAGCAGACTCTGTTTTCTTTGCAGGCTGGGGGTAACTAGAGGAAGCTGAGAATTCCTCTGCTCTGCTCTGCCTCGGCAGGAAGAGGGGAGCAGGGAAGGCCAGTGGGCTCTGCTTCCAAAGGAGGAATTGTTCAACTCCTAGAATTAAGTGAAGTTGCGCAGGCCAAAGATGGACGGGGAAGACAAGCGTAGGGCCCCATGGTGTCCCTGGGGAGGGTGTCAGGAGCCTGGGTCCCCTTTCTGGAGTTGCTCTGGGGCGATGGTGGGAGCTAACATTCATCAAATGCTTGCTCTATGCCAGGCACTGTGCTAAGAACTCTTGTCCCGCGAAGGCAGTGGGTATAAGGGCTGGGAACAGGGCCTAGGTGACACAGGACTGGGTCCAAACCTAACTCTGCTACTCACTAGCTCTGTGACCTTGAGTGAGTTATTTAACCCCTCTATACCTCAATTACTTCATTAATAAAATGGGAATAACAGTACCTATCTGATAAAGTCATTTGAAGATTAAGTGCATTTACATACAAAAGCTCTTAACACAGCATCTGCCATGGAGCAAGGTAAGTTTTTGCCGTTATTACTTTGTTGAATCCTCACATAAAGCTCTGGGGAGCTATTAATCTGAGGCTCAAAGAAGTCTAATGACTTGCCCGAGGTCCCAGGTCCGTTTGACAGACAGCCTGGGTGCCCTCCTAAGATCCTCTCTCTCTCTCTCTCTCCCCCCCGCTCAGGGGAAGCAGCTTAGAACCCGCCAGCCCCCACCCAGGCCCACTCCTGTCTGTAAAGTCCACGGCTGCTTCAGCAGCTGCAGGAACAAAGATGGATCTCTACCCTGCCTGTGGGGCCTGGCATGCCTCTTGGCGGGGGGGGGGGGGGGGAGTGGGTTGGGGCTGGGGGTGTCCAAACCACCGACCGGGGGAGCCTTCCAGACACCCCACACCGCACCACGGCCCCAGGGCCTCCCCTGGAGCCTCCCACCTTCCGGCACAGTCTCCCCTCCTCGTGCAAGATGCCGGCTGCCAGACTGGAGGGATCAACAAACCGGCGCTCTGGCCCAGCGCTGAGCCGGCTGGCTGCTCCCCGCCCCCCGCAATCCGCAGTGCACAGTCGCTGCGTTCCCCTGCCAACTTGGCAGCGCAGCTCTGCTGTTACTATCAACACCTCCGAGGGAGAGAGAGAGGAGTGCGTTCTGATCGCCTGGCGCACCGAGCAGCAAATTTCGCGCCGGAGCCAGCCCTGGAATGTCTCCCACGCTCCCGGGGCTCCTGGTGGGGAAGGAAAGGTGCGCCTGACCGCAGAGGCCCCGGCTGCAAGCCAGCCTCCAGCAGGGGGTCTGGGCCCACCAAGGCCGCAGCCCCCCAGGAGCAGGCAGCTGAGAGAGAAAGGGCTGCAGGGGGAGGGGTGCCGTGAGGCCAGGCCAGTGCACTGGAGGGGTGTCAGCCTCACCCCAGCGCTTGCCCCGGGGTGGGAGTGGGGGTGGTAGCTCAATTCCTGACATGGTTGGCCGGGACTGGGGGGCAGCCTATGGCCAGGATAGAAGAAACAGGTCTTTCTTTCTGCGGACTGGGAAGTCCTGGAAGGTGTGGACCATGCCTCCTGTCTTCCATCTTTCTTGGACTCATGTGCAGAGCTCTTGCCCCCCTTGTAGGATTGGATTGGGAGCCCCTAAGGGACCACATTTTCCCACCGAATGGAAACTTCTCACAGACAGAAGCCACATTTCCTTTTCCCAACCCTCTCCCCCAGGCTCTCCAGCCCTGCCCCATGGGCTCCCTAAAGCAGCCGAGGCCCCCCTCAGCTCCTGCCAGAGTCCTGGGGCCCCACTGGGAAGAAGAAAGAACCCATATTTCCAGGGACCCAGTGCTCCACCTCCAGCAAGGCCCACCCACAGCCCCAGGTCTGTGGCCAGTCATCTGCCCCTGACATGACCCAGGGTGGTCACTGTGCAGCCTCTTCCAGGAAGGATTTGCTTTCCCAGCTTTCTGGCTGCTTGGGAAGGGAATACCTTTGTGTCCTGCTTTTGGCATCAACAAAAGTGGTAGGTTCAGGGGAAACTTCCTGACCCTTATACCACCCAGCCAGCTGGTCTACCCAAGGATGAGCTGTATGCTCCCACTCTTCATGTGCTACCTGCCTGTCTCCCCTGTAATGTAGCAATAACTTTTCATAACTCCCTGGGACACAGCTGATGGTGATAAAGACATGCAGATGATGCTTATGTTTCTAGGGGTGTGCCTGGCACTTGGAATCAGTATGTTTTCCTTCCTTCTTTCCTACTCGCCTACCTCCCTACCCCCTTCCCTCATTTCTTTCTCTGCTCCTTCCAGGAGTCGTTCTCCCAGATATGAGACCAATCCTAAGACCATCTCTATTCCCTGCTCCACAAGCCTAAAACCACCAAGAGAGACACAGCCACCTATCTGGTGAAGAACCCCCCACCCCCCAGGTCCAGAAGGCCAGCTGGCTTTCCAGGGCCAGGAAACAGGAAAAGAGAATTCATTCAGTGAGTCAGGATGTAAATAAGCCACAAGAGGCTGCGCCATTCCGGGCTGCACCTGTGAGCATCCCTCGGCTGAAGCCGTGTCAGCGTTTCCATGACAAACTCATATTTCTGGATGCCTCTCTTCCAGCTTCAAGAGCATGCCTTGTGCTGAGACCTGACACCGAAAAATGCGTTCATCGTGCTTTTTTCCCCCTAAAAAGGATTGCACACTCTAAAAATCCACCTGCTCGTGATATCTATTTGCTTTTCTTTCTGAGAGTTTTGTGGATATTCTATTTGTATGGTAGATGTGCAAGCAAATGATAATACACATGGGAGTTCTGGGGCAGAGAGCATCCATGGCCCAGCGTACGGCACAGTAAGATGTCCCCCCTCCCTCCCTAAAACAGCTCTCACACCCACTTGCCTGTCCCAAAGCCTGAAATTCTACCATCAGAGACTTACTGCTTTTGAACTTATCCATCCCTAAGAGTCTACTGTGACAAAGCACCAACCCCTAAAAGGGACAAAGCTGCCATCTGATGAGAGGTTAGCAAAAGAACCATGAGGCATCAGGAAAAGTGGCGAAAGGGTAGGAGAGCCCTAAAAAAGTAGATGAGAGCCATCCAAGATATGTTCCCTATTTTACAGGTTTGCTAGGCCTGCTTATTGGAGTGCGCACACACGCGTGTGCAAATACACACACACAGTACTCTTTATGTACAGCGGTTGTTCCAAAAATCTAAGTGGTATTCAGATTCACCTGGCAATGCTTCCAAAAATGCAGGTGCCCAGGCCCTGCCCCGGATATATCCAATGAGCCTTTCTAGGGCTGGAGAAGAGCCCAAGACTTTGCATTACAGGGAAGCATCCGGGTGTGCTGCTGATCAGTCAGGTTTAGAAACCACTGCTATAAAGGATAGAGCACCAGGAGAGAAAACAGAACACCAAGTCTGGGCAACAGCATGCTGTTTCCTGAGGGACCCTGGGTCCGGCACTCTGTGAACCTGGGGGCAACATGTGAGACCCAGCTCCCATGACCCGTATGAGGCAGTGTGTTCTAGAATGCCCACTGAAAACCAGCAGACGATGCAAATGGTCGTTGTTACCCCAAGCACTCATGGCTTGTAGCATGCTCAGATGCATTTCATGTGTATCCATGGACTTGGGGCTCCTAGAGAGAGGGCAGGTCTGGGCTTCGTCATTCTCCTTCACCTAAGCTCATGTCTGCCTTCACTTCCAGATGGACTCTCTCACCTCAGGACGGCGCCCTGCTCACCTCTCCCAATAGCTTGGCACAGTCCCTGATCACTTAAACGTGATTTTTCCGTCTAACGGGTTTATCCGCTGTCTACGATCTCTCTGATGCCCATCCCTTCTGGGGGAGAAAGAAGGAAGAGGAGTAGTCACTCTGTTTTATGACAAGGGGAAAGCCAGGCAAGTGGGTTTAGAAGGCTTTATACCATTTAAACAGAGCAGTGATTCTTTCCTTTTGAAAACCTGGTGAAAATGTACTCACAAAAATTCCTAATACAGTTTCAGGGACTTCCTGATATTTTTACACGGACCGTCTGGGAGTAAAGAACAGCTGCCCCACATGGCTCTGGCAACCCAAGCCCTTGGAGCTCCTAGAGGGTCACGTTCAAACGCATGAGCATCTTTTCAGTTGTGCCTTTGCTGAATGACGGACTTGTCACCACTCGCCAGCCAGCTGTGAGATGAATTTAACTGACTTTCCCTCCCTCCCCAAGGAAGAGAGTTAAAACCCAGTGACACAGTGACATATCACCTGTGTTGGACAGAATCTTCTCAGACCCAGACTCTGCCTCCCTGTTCCTGTTCCTTCAGCACAGAGGCTAAGCTTCCATAGGGTATCAGGAGGATGGGTGGGCTTTACTGCAAAAACAGAAAACATGGCTCAGACTGGCTTAAGCAATAAAAGGAATCTATTGGTCCATGACAACGATAAAGTTGTTCAGGGTGGGTGGGCTTTTCTGCAGATGGTCTGAGCCGTTTGCTCTGAGTTGTTTTTTTTTTTTAAGATTTTATTTATTTATTTGAGAGAGAGAGAATGAGAGATAGAGAGGACGAAAGGGAAGAGGGTCAGAGGGAGAAGCAGACTCCCTGCTGAGCAGGGAGCCCGATGCGGGACTCGATCCCGGGACTCCAGGATCATGACCTGAGCCGAAGGCAGTCGCTTAACCAACTGAGCCACCCAGGCACCCCAAAGAAATGATTTTATAAATGCTCAGGTTCCAGTCTTGTCCCACACCAGTCCTTGGCAAAAGCCTGAGCCTTCTCAGGAAGGTAAGTGAAAGTGGATTTTCACTTTCTAGAAAGGGAAGGAAACAGAATTCGCAGCCAGTCAGCTGAGCAGAATTCAGGCCGCACAGGGATTCAGAGACCCGCGCTGTGCCTCCTTTTCTCTTTTAGTCTTTTGGGTGATCATGAACAACCTGTTTATCCTCTCTGGCTTCTGTACAGAAAGAGTAAAATGGTCATCCCTTCCATTTACAGTGGTCCTGTATAAGGAGCAACAATTTAGAAGGAAGATGGATTCTCAGAACATTCCAGGCTTGTGTGCTACTGCTCAGAGCATAGAGATTGTGGTGTGTGGAGTGGTTTCTGACCAGTGCTCACTTGCCAAAACCATACCGAAGGTTTTTTAGTGTAACTCCAATAAAATTATGGGTCCCCTGAGGGCCCTGGCTCTGCTTGGACACTCATGTAAAGAAATATGGTTCAGGGGCACCTGGGTGGCTCAGTTGTTAAGCGTCTGCCTTTGGCTCAGGTCATGATCCCAGGGTCCTGGGATCGAGCCCTGCATCGGGCTCCCTGCTCAGTGGGAAGCCTGCTTCTCTCTCTCCCACTTACCCTGCTTGTGTTCTCTCTCTAGCTGTCTCTTTCTGTCAAATAAATAAATAAAATCTTAAAAAAAAAAAGAAATATGGTTCAGCAACTGAAAGTCATTTAAAGAGGAATTCCAATTATTTATTAGTGTCTTTTGAAAAGATATAAACACTTTGCACATTTTTTTTCTGTAGCCCCTTTTTCTCCTCCCTAATTCTGTCACATCTATAGCTACTCAAGGGCCTTTTACGTGTCAAAATCTCCACTCTCTCCAGCACCCAAATGTCTTCCCTTTTTCTGAGCTTTTTATTAGGAAGGGTGATCTAGCCTCTTAGGTCAGGTCCTTCCCCTTTTCCTCCAGTTTCTCTCCATACCCATTCTCCCAATTCTCCATCTGAGAAGATCTGGATATCAGTTATTAAGCCAAAACTCTCTGTAGAATACTCACACTTCAATAAATCTTGTCCCTGTGACATAAGCATCATTTGGGGAACAGACTTGCAGTCTCATACACACATAGATTATTCTAATACTGTGTATTAGGGTTCTCCAGAGAAACAGAACCAATAGGATGTAGAGAGGTATGTATAGAGATTTATTAAAGGAATTGCTCACATGGTTAGAGAGGCCAGGAAGTCCCATGATCTGCCATCTGCAAGCTGGAGAACCAGGAAAGCTGGTGGTATAATTCAGTTCAAGCCTGAAGGCCTGAGAACCAAGAGCCCTGATGTCCAAGGGTAGGAAAAAATAGACATTCTAGATCAAAAACAGAGAAGGAAGAGGTGCCTGGCTAGCTGGTTCAGTTGGTAGATCATGCGACTCTTGATCTTGGAGTTGTGAGTCTGAGCCCCACGTTGGGTGTAGAAATTACTTAAACAAAAAGAGAGAGAGAGAGAGAGAGGGAGAATTTGCCCTTCCTCCACCATTTTGTTGTATTTGGGCCCTCAATGGATTTGATAATGAACACCCACATTGATGAGGGTGGATCTTCTTTACTCAGTCCACTGATTCTCTTCCAGAAACATCCTCACAGACACACCCAGAAATAATGTTTTACCAGCTATCTGCTCATCCCTTAGCCCAATCAAGTCGACACATAAAATTAACTATCACATACCCCATCCTGAAGTAGAACATCAGCTTTAGTTGTATTTGTTAGTAGAGACAGGGGGTCATAAGCCAACCATCTTGAGAACATTACCTTATAACAGCTTTGACTCCGGGAGCTATTTTTCAGAACAAGTCTGCAGAATATTCTCCACTGGCCTCTCCAGCTCCACTCTCCAGCCAGTTCCACTCTCCAGCCGTCTCCACCCTGCTCTGAGATTCAGGAGGCTGAGCTACTAGTGGTCTATCCCAAGAGGCTTTCTTGCCCTCTGGTTTCTGGCTGGCTTTGACCACTGGGGGGCATTGATAGGAGATGGGAAGGAGGAGGAGGTCAGGATGTTTATTTGGCCAGCTCACCCTGGTGAGCTGATGGTTGGCCAAGTCTCCTGTCTCAGACTCTCTCCTAGCTGCCGCTGCCCCTGGGATCTGGTCATTACTCCCCACGGGCCCCTTCAGCCTAGAGGTGGTAACAAGTCCCCATTGTTGCTGGTCCCTGCAACTCATTACCACCTTCCCTTGCTTTCTCACCCTTGCTGCTTCCCTGAACCCCGTAAATAGCCCTTGCATCCAAGTCTGCTCCCTACCCAGAGTGACAGGACCCAGACTAACTCAGTGCCCCTGACTTCCACAGCATTTTCACCTCATTGAGGCTCATCTTATCAATATAAAGTAGAGGGGGGAGGGAGGTAAGATTATAATCTTTTTCTTATGGAGGATCTGACATGTGAAATTTTAAAAATGATTCAGTCAAATGTCAAGGTCTAACTTGCTTCTCTGGACCGGAATATCCACCATTGTTGGCCAAACTAAGGGTTTAGTCAGTGGCTGAAGAACAGTGTCTCTCTGAAAAGCTAAGCAGAAAAATAATCCACAGCTTGTCACTGCCGTGAACTAATTGGGCTGCTGCAACCAGGCAGGAGCCACTAAAATTTAGGGTGTGGCTTTGCGGCTCTAGTCAGCCAGTCTACCTTATCCTGACCACAATGAAACCAAAAAAAGAGAAACACCAAGGACCTCCTACAGAAAGACTGAATCAGCGATCAACATGATTTGAGCAATTGTAGAAAAGCCTCTCACCCTCAAAAATACACTCACATCCCCCATTTCCATCCCAGGCTTGATGAGGATGAAACCATATCTGTCCATATCTGAAATTTCATCAGTAGAGAGGCATAACTTTGCCTTTGGCTAAATGTAAATATAGTTCCCTGAAAGGCATAATTTAGTTACATTTGATTAATATTCCCATTATGTGCAAGGCACTGTGCCAAGTGCTAGTTAACGTTGTAATCCTATCAGTTACCCCTGACTATGAATAAACTGAATATCAGAAGAGAGAGAAACTGCAGAGAAGTGGGGGAAAAACGTGCCCCACAGGGAGGAAACTGAAGACACACTCTGCCTTTCATCATCCTGGGCTCAGGAGAGGCTTTGGCTTAGAGATATAACTAGAGGATCTTGCAGCGTGTGGATGGTGTTGAAAGCCATGGGATTAGATCAGGCCACCCAGAAGGAAGGAAGGGAGGAGAGAAGAAGGGAAAAGAAGAGAGAAGAGAATATCCAAGAGCTAAACCCTAGGGCATCCCAATCTTAATGCTGGCAAAAGGGGATAAGTGAATCCATAAAAGAAAATGAACAAGGGAGGGGTGACTGGGTGGCTCAGTCAGTTAAGCATCTGCCTTTGGCTCAGGTCATGATCTCGGGGTCCTGGGATGGAGTCTCGCATCAGGCTCCCTGCTCAGCGGGAAGTCTGCTTCTCCCTCTCCCTCTGCCTCCCCCGTGCTCTCTCTCACTCTATCTCAAATAAATAAATAAACTCTTTTAAAAAAAGAAAAAGAAAAAGAAAATGAACAAGGGAGAGCTGGTGAAGTAGGGGGAAGACTGGTTGACTGGAGTGTCTGAAAGCAACTGAAGAAAGCCTTTCAGCAAGGCGGTGATCAAATGACGGAAATTGCTGCTGATGGGTCAAGTAAGAACAGAGAACCGACCACTAAATTTGTCAGCATCGAAGTCATTGGGAACCGTGATAAATGTGGTTTCACTGTCATGGTAGGGGGAACAAGCCTGATTGGAGTACGTGTGACAGATAATAGGAGGTGAGAAGATAAAAACAGTACATTAAAAAAAATTTTTTTTAATTTATTTTAAGTAATCTCTACGCCCAACATGGGGCTTGAACTCACGACGCTGAGATCGAGAGTCGCATGCTCCCCCAACTGAGCCAGCCAGGTGCCCCAAAACAGTATAATTTTTTTTAAGTTTTGCTGTGAATGGTTAGCAGAAAAATGACGAAGTAACTGAAGGGGAAGGTAGAGTCGGGGATTTCTTTTTTTAAAGATGAGAGTTATAGCACATTAGTGTGTTGATGGGAATGGTCCAGTAGAGAAAAAATTTGACAATGCAGATAAGAAGGTGGATAACTGCTGGAGTGATGCCTTTTAATAAGCAAGAAGGGATCCAGTGCACAAGGCAAGGGCCTGGCCTCAGTCACATGGATGGTCCATTCATCATAAGAGGAGAGAAAGCAGAATGAGTCTGACAGCCTGAATCTGGAAGGTTGGTATTTTTGGTGGTGGGAAGATAAGGATTTTTTTTTCCCTGATTTCTGTCTTCTCAGTGGGGAAAATATAATATCAATGTCTGAAAGTGAGAGGCAGGGGGAGTTGTGGGAAGGCCTGAGGAAAGAGGAGTGTGGAGCACTTATTCCAAGGAGTAGGATAATGGCTTGCCTGGGGGATAGATTGTAGGATTGCTGGGCAGTGTGGTGTCCTCTGAGGTCAAAGTCATGACTTTAAAGGGAGGCCTTTCACCACATTCAACAGCTGGGGCACAGGTGTGGAAGAGGTAAAAGATTGGACCCATGTTAGTGTTTTACTAGGCTTATAGGTTGGGAAGGAAGAAGGTCAAGATGGTTGTATTCATTATCAATTGCTGTTAAACAAATTATCCCAACACTTAGTGTCTTAAAACAAGAGACATTTCTTAGCTCATAGTTTCTATGAGACAGAACTTGGAATTTGGAAGCAGCCTGGCTAGCAATTCTGGCTTGGCATCTGTCATAAGGCTGCAGTCAAGATGTTAGCCGGGCTGTAGTCATCTGAAAGCTCGACTGGGCTGGAGAATCTCCTTCCAAGATGGTGCATCATGATTGACAAGCCAGAGGTGGCTGTTGGCAAACAGACTCAGTTCCTCTCTATGTGAGCCTCTCCAAAGGCTGCTTGGATGTCCTTGCAACCTGACATATGGCTTCCCACACAGCTAGCAATCCAAGAGGAAGAACTAAGCAGAAGTTATCCTTTTTGACCTAGACTTGGGTCACATTGCATTACTTCTGCCACATTCTACTCCTTAGAAGCAAGTCACCAAGTCCAGTCCATGTTCAAGTGGAGGGAAAATTAGACCCCACCATTTCAAGTCAGGAGTATCGTAAGGGACTGAATGTTTGTGTCTCCCCAAGATTCAAACATTGACTCTCTAACCACCAGTATAGCCGTATTTGGAAATGAAGCCTCTAAGGAAGTTATTACGGTTATATGAGGTCGTGGAAGTGGGGCCCTGATCTGATAAGATTAGTGGTGTCTGTATAAGAGCAGACACAGAGAGGTCACTTGCTTGCTCTCTCCATGTGCACACGAGGAAAGACTATGTGAGGACATAGCAAGAAGGTGACCATCTGCAAGAAGAGGGCCTTTGCCAGAAACTGAACTTGACCAAAACTTTGACCTTAGACTTCTAGTCTCCAGAATGGCAAGAAAAGAAATTTCTGTTGTAGAAGCAACCCAGTCTATGATATTTTGTTATGGCAGCCCAAAAAGACTAAACAATTGTCAAAGAACTTGCAGACATATTTTAATATCATTACAAAGGACAAGGATATATGAAAGTGTGTTTATTGTGATGGACCACGGATTCTAAGCTGAGAAGGGAGGGGGATGAATGAACAGACTGGAGATCACTGAATGGAAGAAGTTCCTGAGTGGGTGGAGGAATGTAGAAGTGGGAAGCAAATTGAACAGATACGTGGCCAGAGAGAACGACTTGAAATGGGGATTTGGGGACATGGTACAGCTGATGCTGCTGACAAGATCTAGGATGAGATGTGGGAGGAGGTGACTGAGGTGGGAAGGAAGGGAAAGATTGTTGGTGGCAAGGAGATTAATTAACAGAGAGGCAGAGTTTTGGCAAGATCATTTAAGAGACATTGAAGGAACCAGGATGATGCTGAAGGTAGGGATGGAGAGAAGGATAGTGAGGAAGGCATAAGGTCTTCAGTGAATGGGGAGTGATAGAGAAGAGAGTAGTAGCAGGGGGCAGAATTCGACAGCAGGTGGGACTCGAGGGGACATTCCAGGTTCTAGTCTGAGTCTGGGGGTAGGGTAGTGGTGTTAGTACGGAAATAGCCATTAAGGAGCCAAGTTAGGAGGAAATGAAGGTTCTGAGAAAGCTTGATAGAGAGAAGAGGAGGAGAAGCAGAAGATCTGAGCACACACAGACGCACACTCCCACATACAACCAGATAATAGTACATATCTCAGGGGGTTGATAAAAGGACTGAGGAACACTTCATGCTTAGTGCCTGACAGTGTTTTCTGACACAAACCATTCTCTGAGAGCTACTGGGTGTCCAACAATTCAATTCTGACACTACGCATACTTAGCATCAGGGCCCAGTCCCACAAGACTCCCCCCACTTCAAATGCCAGCCATGAATGGGTTGCCCAGACTTCCTATATTTCTGCCCAGATGACTTCAAACTGGGGGGTTCCTACAACCTCCACTCAGGGTCAGGAATTTGCTAGAATGACTCACAGGACTCAGGATAACACTTTACTTACATTTGTTCGTTCATTATAAAGAATACAAATGAAGAGTCAGATGAAGAGATACGTACAGTGGGTCCAGAAGGGTCCCAGTGCAGGTGCCTCTGTTCCTGCGGAGCCGGGGTGCACCACCCTTCCTGTACATGATGTATTCACCAACCCAGAAGCTCTTCAAATCTTGCTGTTCAAGAGTTTTTATCTTGAACAATCTCCAGCCCTCCTCCCTCTCTGGAGATTGGGGAGTGGGGCTGCAAGTTCCCATCCTCTAATCATGCCTATTAGTCTTTCTGGTTTTTTTTTTTAAGATTTTATTTATTTATTTGAGACAGAGAATGAGATAGAGAGAGAGAGAGAGAGAGAGTGAGAGAGAGAGAGAGAGAGAGAGCACGAGAGGGGGGAGGGTCCGAGGGAGAAGCAGACTCCCCGCCAAGCAGGGAGCCCGACGCGGGACTCGATCCCGGGACTCCAGGATTAAGTGACTCCGAAGGCAGTCGCTTAACCAACTGAGCCACCCAGGCGCCCGCCTATTAGTCTTTCTGGTGGCCAGCTTCTATCCTGAAGCTATCTAGGGGCCCCACCCTGAGTCATCTCATTAGCATAAACTCAGAAGTGGTCAGAAAGGGCTCATTATGAGTAACATAAGACAGTCCTATCACTCAGGAAATTCCATGGTTTTTAGGAGCTCTGTGTGAGAACCATGTAATTATTTATTATACCACAGCCTGCCACGTAGTAAGTGCTGTATAAGATACCAATAATCCCTTGTTACAGATGAAGCCACTGAGGTACAGACAGGTTAACCAACTTTATGGACAACTGGCCATTAAGGACCAGAGTTAGGGACTCAAACTCAGAATCGTGTTAAATGAGAGAAAAAGCCAACTTACTGAAAGCGCAGCCCATCCAGAGGGCTTTAGGCAAACCCTCCCTGCTACTGTTCTTTCTCCTTCTCCCTCCTTGTCCTTCTTCTTTTTCTTCTTCTTGAGATAGTCTGAGTTGGTTTCTGTTATTTACAACCCAAAATGCTCTGACCAGAGTAACTACACCAAGGGGCAGAATAGCCTATGGGAGTGGTACAAGCTGTTCCTCTTTAAGAAATAATTGTCTGAGTCTAAAATATGGGCTTTCAGACATAAGCTGGAAGTTGAGGGAAGAACAAAAGGAGAGTTGAATTGCTTTGCTTAAAAATCAAGAGGATTTTTTTTTAACTTGGCTTCCTAGGAAGAAATTTTAAGTTGCCTCCAACTTGACTTTATTATGAAGCCGTCATGAATAAATAAGCATCATTGTACTCAAAACTTACATCATATCTCTATTTCCTTCAGACCAGATTTTAAGAAGTGGAATTATTTGGGGGCACCTGGGTGGCTCAGTCATTAAGTGTCTGCCTTTGGCTCAGGTCATGATCCCGGGGTCCTGGGATCGAGCCCCACATCGGGCTCCCTGCTCAGCAGGAAGCCTGCTTCTCCGTCTCCCACTCTCCCTGCTTGTGTTCCCTCTCTCGCTGTGTCTGTCTCTGTCAAATAAAGAAAACCTTAAAAAAAAAAAAAAAAGAAGTGGAATTATTTGGTCAAAGGGCATGGATATCTTTAAGGCATTTTTTTAGCTCATACCAAGTTATCCTCCAGGAAGACCAAAACAGTTTAGGGGTGCCTGGCTGGCTCAGCCGGGGAAACATGTGACTCTTGATCTCGGGGTTGTGAGTTCAAGCCCCACGTTGGATGTAGAGATTACTTAAAAATAAAATCTTAAAAAAAAAAATCAAAACAGTTTATGCTCTGCCAACAATGAATGAGACGTCCAGTTTCCCAACGTGTTCATGTCTTTTTAAATCTTTGAAAATAGGTGAAAATTGCTTTCTTTTGTATTTTGATATTACCAGTAAGACAACTTTATTTTAATGTGTTTATTGGCCGCATCTATTTCTTCTTTTAAGAATTGCCTGGCCTCTGTTTGGTGCTTCTCATCTTTCTGATGAACAAAATCCAGGCAACTCCTGTTGCCTGCCTACTCTGCCCACATCGGTTTACTTATCGCCACTTCTCACAGGGTGACCAACTTGTTGGGGTTTTTTAAAGATTTTATTTATTTATTTTTGAGAGAGAGAGAGTGCATGTGGGGGGGAGGGGGAGAGGGAGAGGGGCAAGCAGACTCCCTGCTGTGGGCAGAGCCCAATGTGGGCCTTGATTCCACGACCCCAAGATCATGACCTGAGCCAAATTCAAGAGTCAGATGCCTAACTGACTGAGCCATCCAGGCACCCCAACTTGTTGGGTTTTAAAAGTGAAAATCCCGGGGCACCTGAGTGGCTCAGTCGGTTAAGCGTCTGCCTTCAGCTCACGTCATGATCCCAGGGTCCTGGGATCGAGCCCCACATCGGGCTCCTTGCTCTGCAAGGAGCCCACTTCTCCCTCTCCTCCCCACTTGTACTCTCACTGTCTCTCCTTCTCTCTCTCTAAATAAATAAATAAAATCTTTAAAAAAATAAAAATAAAAAAATAAAAGTGAAAATCCCATGTCCTGAAATCCCCTCAATCCCAGATATACCAAGACGGTTGGTCACCCAACTCTGGGCCTTAGATCTTCACCTGGAAAATGAGGACCTGAGGTCCTCTCAGGTCCCTCCTGGATGTTCCTTCATTCACCCCACAAATACATACCAAGCTCCATTGCTTCTGCTAGGGAGGCATTAGAGATTCCCTAGGGAATGGGACCCAAGTATCCCTAACATCCATGATGGTTCCCCAGAGGGATAATATTTTGATGACTTTTCAACTAAGACCCATGCAATTGGTTGATAGCTGACAAGGAAGCCCTAATATGGGAGTGGGAAGAATGGTCCCCAGGGCACACCGGAGGGAAGTCAGATGCCAGGAAAGTTCAGAGGGGGATGAAGGGGCAAAGGTAAATGCCATCTACTTTGAAGTTTGGCCAAGGATCCACCTGTCCACAATTCAGACTGGGAAGGGTTAACAGCGTAAATTTCCCCCAAATCAGAGGCAGCTGCTCCGCCATCTGGGGCTGTCTATTCCCTCACACCCTTCCCAAAGTCCTGAGCCCTCAAAACAGGCATTTGAGAAACTCCTCCGGGTTCCAAGGCCTCTAATGACTTACTGACCCAGGTTCACACTTGCCAGAATTCTGAGGGTTCCTATCCATGGGACGTCCTGTAGAAATGAGCACCACTAGAGATCCTTTATACAGAGCAAGTACTTTTGTGCTCCCCAATATCGAAGAGCAGAAAATAAGTTTCTGCAGCACCCAAGAAAGGCCCTCAGATAGAAGTAACCAAAGACACAAACTGTCCAAAACCTTTCTCCTCTCTGCCAGGCTCCAGTGGGCCTGGCTTTTGTTGATTCCAATCAAGAGACTGCTGGGGGGACGGTGAGCTCACGGAAGGCGAGAGCAAAGTTCTGCCTCCCATACCCGTGCAGCACTGAACACTGAGCCCTAAGCCATGACTGAATTGGGGGCCCAGGCTCGGAGGAGCGGGAGGAGGGAGCTGGAGCCCCGAGCTCCTGCCCCCGCCTTCAGGCGGCAGGGAGGTTCTCATGAAAAGCCTGCCAGACCTCTAACCAGAGCTAAGCCCCCAGCGGGCTGTGATTGCTCATTGTTTGGTTATAATTAGCAGCAATTTCTGCAAAGCTGCAGCCTGCCACCCGCAGGAGGAGGGTTCTGCCACCCTCGCTGCCACCAGCCCCTGGCCCCCCGCTCCCAAACCTGGGCTCCTTCACTCCCTGGCCCTGCCTGCCCTGCAGCCAAAGGCAAGGCCCCTGGCTGGCCGAACTTGATGGTGGCTACTGGTCAACACCAGACCCTTTCCTCAGGCCAGAGACGAACTGCCTACAGGGGTTGCATGAGCGCAAGGGCTGAGCAATCGGGCACACCCGGGTGTGAGACCCAGTTTTTGTCTGCCAAGTACGCGCTGTGTGTCTTCAGGCATGTTATTTAAGCTCCTAAGTCAGTTTCCTCATCTCTAAAATGGTGATGGTAGGGGCACCTGGCTGGCTGAGTCGGTGGAGCATGCGACTCTTGATGGCGGGGTCAAGAGTTCAAGCCCCATGATGGGTATAGAGATTACTTAAAAGAATTTAAAACATAAAGAATAAATAAAATGGAGATGATAGGGAGAGTACTCATCTTCCTTGGGGGATGTGGTGAGACTCAAAAGGGATAACTCACGTAAGGCACTTGGTAGAGTACCTGGTGCGCTGTTGGTGCTCAGGGCAACCCGGCTGCTGTGGAGGTGATGGGGAGTGGGTTCGACTCAGAACCCTCCCTTTCCTCTCTCCTTCCTGCACTCTCTATCCTCCCACCCTTGGCTAGGCTCCTCACGCACAGGTGCTCAGCAGCCTGCTACTCTTTCCCCTTCCCTGTGGAACCAGCTCTCAGGGAATGGTCTGCCTTAGCAGACTCAGTCTCAAGGTGACCTCTCTGAGGAGAGTGGTCTCCACCTTTTTTTTTTTTTTAAGATTTTATTTATTTGAGAGAGTAAGAGTGAGAGAGCATGGGGTAGGTGGGGGAAAGGGGGGCCGTGACTGTAGAAAGAGAAATTTGGGAATCGATTCCATTTACAATAGCACCAAAAACCGTAAGATACCTTGGAATAAACAACCAAAGAGGTAAAGGATCTATACTCTAGAAACTACAGAACACTTATGAAAGAAATCGAAGAAGACACAAAAAGATGGAAAAACATTCCATGCTCATGGATCAGAAGAATAAACATTGTTAAAATGTCTATGCTGCCCAGAGCAATTTATACTTTCAACGCCATCCCGATCAAAATACCAATGGCGTTTTTCAAAGCGCGGGAACAAACAATCCTAAAATTTGTATGGAACCAGAAAAGACCCCAAATCGCCAAGGAAATGTTGAAAAAGAAAAACAAAGCTGGAGGCATCACGTTGCCTGAGTTCAAGCTATATTACAAAGCACTGATCACCAAGACAGCATGGTACTGGCACAAAAACAGACACATAGATCAATGGAACAGAATTGAGAGCCCAGATATGGACCCTCAACTCTACGGTTAATTAATCTTCGACAAAGCAGGAGAAAATATCCAGTGGAAAAAAGACAGTCTCTTCAATAAATGGTGCTGGGAAAACTGGACAGCTTTATACAGAAGAATGAAACTCGACCATTCTCTTACACCATACACAAAGATAAACTCTAAATGGATGAAAGACCTCAATGTGAGACAGGAATCCATCAAAATCCTAGAGAAGAACATAGGCAGTAACCTCTTCGACATCGGCCACAGCAACTTCTTTCAAGGCACGTCTCCAAAGGCAAGGGAAACAAAAGCAAAAATGAACTTTTGGGACTTCATCAAGATGAAAAGCTTTTGCACAGCAAAGAAAACAGTCAACAAAACAAAGAGGCAACCCATGGAATGGGAGAAGATATTTGCAACTGACACTACAGATAAAGGGCTGGTATCCAAGATTTATTAAGAACTTCTCAAACTCAACACCCAAAAAACAAATAATCAAGTCAAAAAATGGGCAGAAAACATGAACAGATATGTCTCCAAAGAAGACATACGAATGGCTAATAGTCACATGAAAAAATATTCAACATCATTAGCCATCAGGGAAATTCGAATCAAAACCACCTTACACCAGTTAGAATGGCAAAAATTGAAAAGGCAAGAAACAACAAATGTTGGAGAGGATGTAGGGAAAGGGGAACCCTCTTACACTGTTGGTGGGAATGCAAGTTGGTACAGCCACTTTGGAAAACAGTGTGGAGGTTCCTCAAAAAGTTAAAAATAGAGCTACCCTATGACCCAGCAATTGCACTACTGGGTATTTACCCCAAAGATACAGATGTAGTGAAAAGAAAGGTCACATGCACCCCAATGTTCATAGCAGCAATGTCCACAACAGCCAAACTGTAGAAGGAGTCAAGATGCCCTTCAACACACGAATGGATAAAGATGTGGTTCATATATACGATGGAATATTACTCAGCCATCAGAAAAGGTGAATACTCACCATTTGCAACAACATGGTTGGGACTGGAGGAGATTATGCTAAGTGAAATAAGTCAAGCAGAGAAAGTCAATTATCACATGGTTTCACTTATTTGTGGAACATAAGGAAGAGCATGGAGGACATTAGGAGAAGGAAGGGAAAAATGAAGGGGGGGAAATCGGAGGGGAAGATGAACCATGAGAGACTATGGACTCCAGGAAAAAGACTGAGGGTTTCAGAGGGGAGGGGGCGGGTTAGCCCGGTGATGGGTATTAAGGAGGGCACGTTCTGCATGGAGCACTGGGTGTTATACGCAAACAATGAATCATGGAACACTTCAACAAAAACTAATGATGTACCGTATGGTGACTAACATAACATAATAAAATTTAAAAAATAAAGACTTTATTTATTTATTTGAGAGAGTAAGAGTGAGAGAGCACGGGGGGTGGTGGTGAGCAGAGGGAGAGCAAGAGGAGAAGGAGACTCCCCGCTGAGCAGGGGTTCAATCCGGGACCCATGAGATCATGACCTGAGCTTAACCGACTGAGCCACCCAGGTGTCCCTCCAAATTTTTTACTGTGACCCATGGGGAAAGAAAATACATTTTACATGACCCACATGTAAGACATACATACAGGTAGATAAAACAGAAACAAACATTTCATGAAGCAGTACTTCTCCGGATCCAGTATGATGTATTCTGATATGTTGTGTTCCTTCCCTTCTCTCTTGTATTCTGCATCCATGTCTATATGTACACCTCTATCTATATCCATATTTATATAGAGTTTTGAAGTTTTGCCAAAGGTCAGGACCCACTAAATTGATTTCATGACCCAACAGTGGGTTGAGAACTTCAGTGTGAAAAACAGTGCCCCAGAAGGAAGAGGCCAGTTAACTCTCATTTCTCATTCTAGAGGCAAAGGCTCTGTTTTCTATTAAAGGGACTTTTATCAGGGAACCAGGGGGAGAGAGAATGCTGAAAAGCTGAAAGCCACATAGCCCCGTCTGAGGCTTACAGGTGAATAGCCCCGTCTGAGGCTTATAGGTGAAAACAAGTCTGAATCTTTGTCCATAATGAGAGTAGGTTTTTGCATACATTTTGGAGGTTTCGGAATCAAGCTTCAAAAAACAGGAGGTCACCTATCCTTTGCTCCTACTCCAACCTGCAAGCTAACTTTTCCTTAGCTGGGATTCCAGCAAATCTTCCAAATGCCACTATGCCTAGGTGACAGGGAAGGGCAAGATTTATGTAGACTCAGCTGGACAGGAAATGCTCTGAGATAGGACTGTACTTACAGTTTTTTTCCATAACAAAATCAGTGCATGTGGCCTCACAGGTACTTATGTGGACAATAGGACACAATATTTGAAACTAGAACTGTTCTGGAAAGCCCCTAACTTGGGATTGCAAGGTTACCATGAGAACTGGAGAACTTGATGCTAAGAGAGTCAGAAGGAAGGAGAAGTCCTCTTTCCCATGCACCCAGGTCTTGCCCTCTGATTTGGGGAAAGGAGCCTTGGACTTCCAGAACCTTCTGGAACACCAGAAACTGCTCCTAATACCCTTGAGGATGTTCAGTTATTAAACACATTAGTGGATTTGTAGGAGGCCTGGATCCTGAGTGATAAGAGGAGAAGTGGAGGAAAGGGAACTGGGAGGCCTCCAAGGGATTTCATAATGTTGCTCACAGCTGCTTGGGCTCCCAGCTTCTTGCTCAAGCTGCTGGCTCCAGCCACCCATCCGCCCTGCCCCCTGCCATATCCCTGCCGTGCCCTCAGCCATTTGTGCTCTTAACAACTTGACTTTGGCCTAAGGTGGCTGTTGTTATTAAAGAATGAAGAGGGACTGGGTTTCGCTGAACTTGCACACTCGGCTCTTTTCTTCATGGACTAATCCATGTTGGAGAGTGATATAATAGTTTCCTCGTCATTTGGGGGCTCAGATTCTGGGGTTCCTCCTTTCTTCACTGCAGTCCAGGTTCCTGAGGCTTGAGTAGGACAGCAGTCCTGTGGAAAGGTCTAAGGACACCCTCCTCAAATCTCCTCTACCTTGCAACGCCCCTACTTCCAGCCCTGGTTGTGTCCGCCGCCCACACCCACACTTCCCTGAAGGATGTGTAGCCAATGTGAATGGTATCTCCATGCCTCTGTGAGCCCCTCAGAAAGGAGCTTGATTTCAACAGTTTATTCAAGAGCTTGCTTTGAGCCCCAAGGGAAACATCTCTTCTCTGAGGGTCCTCTCTGAGACCTTCCTCCCACAGATTTCAAGGAGAGAAGGTGAAGGAGACATGGGATCACCTCTCAAGACCTCTTTCAAACCCTATTGCTATTAAACAAGCCCAGCTCAGCCCAGCCCATGAGATCAATGCCCAGCAGACTCCAACCCCAATACCAGGAAGTAAAACACAAAGTCCCTTTAATCATTTGCCCAGTTACCTTATTCTGAGCTCTCCGACCTCCCTCTTCTTTGGTCCTGCACCTCTGAAAACAGTGCCTTTGATTAGAACACCCGAATGCTGTTGCTTTCTGCTATCTGCCTCCTTTGCCCACTTGTTTCCTATGTCTATGTTTCTAGGAGTCTAATTGTGATTAAATTACAGGGTAATACTAATAGGGGGGTGAGAACCAGCTAATGGCTCACTGTTCCACGAGGCAACAATTGTAGTAATCACCAAACTAAAGGCTCCCGTGCATTATGGAGGTTGCTGGGGGTTTCCTGGCCTACGCTTCCTCCACACTCCTGTCTGAGAGAATGAATACAGTTCACAGAGCACACTACCCAGAAGCAAGTGAAGATAAAAAGGACATTATTGAAAGAATAAAGGGGAAATGAAGGAAACTCTTTCAGGAATAAGACTCTGAGTCGCAACAAAAGTAGAAGCAAGAGAATTGGGTTCAACATTTCAAAAAATATCTTGGAAAATGAAACAAAGTTATCAAATCAATTATTAAAGGGGATTTGGCTTGGGTTTTCTGGGATGTGATGAAGTTGGGGGAGTACTGGTCCTTCACTCACTTTCTGCGAGTTCGGCATGATGGAGAGCACATGTGAAATAAACATGTGGCTCTGGAGAGCAAATCCACACCACAAGCATTCCCAACAGACCCAGACCAACAGCGCCACAATTCCAACCAATTAATTGTGCTCACACTGGGATAGAAGAAAAACAAAATGATATGGGCGCTGACTTCATGGTCCACACAGTCCGAGATGGGAGACTAAATAGAGTCTAAGTATAGGTTCCTATTCTGGAGACTTGTAACCCACTTCTCAATTTAGAATGCACTTCATAGGTTCTTTGCTATCAGGAACGTAGGGATTCTTATTCTCATTCCACAGATATGGAAACCAAGGCTCAAGGTCATGTATGCCCTAAGTTTTTTAATTCTGTTGGCTCTTGCCTCTTCCTGCAGGGGATCCCCAGCAATGTCTCAGTCTGCTGTTGAAGACATCTATATTTGCCACTGCTCCACCACCTCATACCACATCCCAGAGACACTAGAAATCTGAGAGGGAGAGCAACTCTCCTCCAGAGTTAGAGGACCATACAGGGATGCCCCAAGGCCTTGCAGAGTTGGATTGAAAAGCTGCCTCTCAATATCTCTTTCTTTTTTGCTGCCTCTCTCTCTCTCTTTTAAATTAGAGCCCCCCTCTCCCACTAGAGTCTAGATTGGGATCTATAAGATCCAAAGGGTGGAGCCTGGGAAATAAATCCAAATGGTAAACAGTATCCTAGGCTTGAGAAATAGAAGTAAGTGCACGAGCAAAGGTAAAAAGAAAGAGAAACCAAGAAACAGACTCTTAGTTACAGAGAACAAACTGATGGTGGTCAGAGGGGCGGTGGCTGGGGGCTGGGGGAAACAGGTGACGGGGATTAAAGAGTACACTTATCATGATGAAAAAAATTTTGTAAGATTTCTTTGGGAGAGAGAGATCATGGGGGGAGGGGCAGAGGGAGAGAGAGAATCGCAAGCAGACTCCCCGCTGAGCATGGAGCCCTATGCAGGGCCTGATCTCACGACTTTGAGATATAACCTGAGCTGAAATCAAGAGTTGGCCACTCAACCGAATGAGCCTCCCAGGAGCTCCCCAAAATTTTTTTAAAAATAGAAGTAAATGTCAGATTAATGCTCAGGAGTCAGATAATAGAAGCATTTTGGTTCAGCATGTGTCTTAAATGAAATGAAATCAGATGTTAAAATAGAAGCTTTAGCTGAATCACAGTAAATGCCAAATCCCAAAGTGAAGTGCTAGACCAGGATTTACAGAGTAAGTGGCAGAGAATATTTAAGGTACAGATGAATTGAGAGTAAGACTCTAGATGAGGGTTTCTTTGGGGAAAGCTGTGCTGAGTTCCATTCCACCCCCATCTCAAAGATGTCAAGCCTGAGAAACCAAAATGTCAAGAGGTACAGCAGGGGTTACACTTGGAAAGAGAGAGAGTGAGAGAGAGGGTTGGCCTGGGATAGTCAAAGATGCTATACAAGAGGGCAACCCAGAGGGGTGAAGAGATTTCAGGGAGAACCTGGAGGTATGGCTGGATTCCCAAGGACGGAGGAAGGAGTAAGCAATGAGCCAAAGGAAAACGCATCACCCAAAGTGAGAGAACCGCAAGTGAAAGGTCCCCAGCAATGGTGGCGTTATGGACTGAATGTGCCCCCCCCCCAATACTTACGTTGAAATCCTTACCCCTCAATGGGATGATCTTTAGGAGGTGGGGCCTCTGAGAGGTGGTCGGGTCATGAGGGTGGAGCCCTCATGAATGGGATTAATGTCCTCCTAGGAAGAAACCAAAGAGCTAGCTTGCTGTCTTTCTGCCGCATAAGGATACAATGAGACTGGTCAGCAGTCTATAACCCAGAAGAGCGCTCTCACCAGAACCCACCCCTGTTGGCACCCTGATCTCAGACTTCCAGCCTCCAGAACCGCACGAAATAAGTTTCTGTTATTTATAAATCACCCCGTGGTGCTCTGTTACAGCCCCCCTAACTGATTAAGACAGGGAGGGGTATAAAGCACACAAAAGTGTCCGCTTTAAACACCTGGCAAGTTCAGAGAACACCAATGCCAGAGATCCCCACACCAGGACCAATCAAGTGGAAATTTTCCTGCTTCTTCCAATTCCAACACTGTAAGCATCAGAAACCACAGCTGAAAAGATGGGAGGGGAGGGACACAGTGTTGCCGACTGCATATGTTCAGCCTGAGCTGAAGGAGAGGGGGAAAGCCTTCTTTTGACATCATATTTGGAATTTTAATGATTATCTAAACATTTTAATCACTGAGTTGGCTCTATATTCAGACTTAGGGTGAACAAGGAAATCATGGGGACTGCCTCAAGTTTTATCCATGTGCAGCCCCACTGAATTTAAAGGGTTAACAAGAGAGAGAACTTAAGTCTATAATTACATCTCAGGAGCTGTGCTTGTTTAACATGACAATTGTTCAAAACCCATACTGATTAGTTAAATGGCTTCCCTAAGAAAGCTAGAAACAGTTACGCCATTCATAAACAGACCCTACTACTCAGGGTGGCAGAGGAGAGGAGATTAGCCAATGAGACAGCCTCGCTCTCAGGAAACACTTGCAGGAAGCAAGTGTCCGGTCTGGAGCAGGCCTGCCTCTACAGGGTGGAGCTGGGGGGACTGGTACCCAAGGTCAGGGCCCTGGTCACAGTTTGCCGCTGATGGAACACCGCCAGCCTGTCTGAGGACGCTCTGAGTCCCGAGACTCCACCAGCTGTCCTTGGAAGGAGAGATGGAGGGTGATACGGCTGAGCCCCGGGGCAGGAGGAGCCAAGAGCACAGAATCTGCCCCATTTGTCCAGGTGGGAGGAATCCCACCATGGGCTGGGCGAGAGGGGGCATTGGTTCACGATGTACCATCAATAGACCTCTTTGTACAGGTGAGTGCCTAGGGTAAAGCCAGCTCACTTCAGCTGAGGCAGGCAGGTGGGCAAGGGAGGATGGAAGTGGACCCTCTGGAAACTACTCTAGGGGTTTAGAAGTCACACCCCTGGAAGGCAGTCCAACCTGTTCATCAGATATGTCCCAACAAGTCTGAATTCTAGCTGAGCACGAGCACGAGGCTGACACCCCTCTCTGTCTCTCTCATATATTTAGGAAGTAAAAGGACTTCTAGCACATGCCTTCCTCAATAGTGTCCTTACTGGCCTCCTTGCCTTAAAACATCCCTCCTCAAATGCAGCCGGCACATCACCGCCAGATGGATATCCTTTGTCCCCCTTTTGACCTCACCCCCTCAACAAGCATGACTCTCCCAGGTTCCCCCCAATACCCTCTGGCTCCAGTCCAAGACCTAGGACGACTTTCAACCTCCTATGGCAGTTTCCTTCCACACAACCCTTCTCCTTCTGTGGCTCCTCTTCGCCCCTCCCCCCCCCCACCGGGATGCTTTGCACTTTCCTCCTTACTTGTTCACTCGCTTCCCCTGGCTCAGCCAGATGGGACCAGAGCTGCTAGCAGTGAAACTGAATGGAGACCTGGCCACCTTCTCTGGCTATGTCACTGCCACTCTTCAGACTGCTGACCTGCCGAAAACCGCCTCACTTTCTAAGCCTCCTTTCTTCTGTCATAAAATTATTAGAGTTGGGGTGCCTGGGTGACTCAGTGAGTTAAGTGTCTGCCTTCAGCTCAGGTCATGATCCCAGGGTCCTGGGATCGAGTCCTGCATCGGACTCTCTGCTCCATGGGGAGTTGGCTTCTCCCTCTGCCTCTCCCTCACTCGCTCTCTCATAAATAAATAAATAAATAAATAAATAAATAAATAAATAAATAAATAAAATTTTTAAAAAAATTATTAGAGTGAATGACTTTGAAGAGTTTTTTTCCTAGCTCAAATTTCAGTGATTCTCCCATTAACTCTGCTTTTACTCGAACCTCTGCCTCTCAGGTAATTCCCAGGCCCAAGTGACCTAAATCTGATGATATGTCACTATCTTTCTTCTGTGACCCTTTATGTACATTTGAATCTCCTTTGGCCCTGGACAGAGATGGGCTTGCTTTGCTTTTATGAACATCTCTACAGCACACGAAACTTTGTCTTTTTTTTTTCTTTTCTTAGTATCTACTGGGTCCCAATATTTGTGTTTTTATGACAACAACTTGACTTGAGGCCCTGCTTCAAATGGTTCAAGTATTTTAAAGGTTCTGCTTTCCAAGCTTTAACTGGACACAAAAGCCTCTGGGTTCATTCGGGGCCACCAGAACAGGATTCTAAAGGAGAGTATGTTAGTTAGTTGGTTGCAATGATATTTTCAAAATCAAAACTGGACTGAAATTTCATCACTCAAGAAAGGCTGGAGACTCCTACATTCCAAGACTCTTGCCAACAGATGTTAGGATTGCCTGCTTAACTCCTACTGGGTGACTGTTTAGGTCCCACTCTGAGTATCAAGGGTTCTAGGCCTTTTCTTCTTCCCAATCATAAGCCCGTTTGAGAACCCCATTCAGATGGACATAGGATCATCAGAATGGACATTAATCCTCAGATACGCAAACATTTGCTAAGGATTTAGCATCTCTGGATACCAATCCTAGACAACTATTTTACCAGCTGGTTGCCTGTGAGCTAGGGTCTTATCCTCTCTGTGCCTCAGTTTATTATCTATAAAATGAGAAGTAACAATCAGGTTACACTGAGGATTAAATAAAATAATGCATGTGAAGCTCTTAGCACTATGCTTGGCCCTGGTGGTTCATATTACAATAAGACGAATAAGCACACTGAGGGCTCATGGTCACCTGGCTTTATGTTCCAGTGTGCATTTGGGTAACAGGACACCTACAGAGAGAACACAGAGGCCCAGGTTCTAATCCTTGACCTCATCTCCTTGATTTCAGCATGAGTTCTGGGGCATTCCCAGCCAACACCAATGCTGTAAAAATTGGAAGTAACATACAGGCAGTACTATGATCAGTTATTACGAGTGGCTGTTAGAAAAGGCTTACAAGTGGGTGAAGATAAAATGTAAGAACCGGAGGAGCCTCAGAGAATCTGGACTCCATTCACCCTCCACTCAACTCTCTCTACAGATGAGCAAACGAAGTCCAAAGTCTAACACCAAGCCAACAATAGAACCGATTCAGGGAGATCTTGGTATATTAGAGACTCAGGGAAATATTGTTCAATCAAGTTTTAGGGAGTTGTGAAGAAATTAATATCTACTGGTAGTTGTTGTATTAACTTTAAGTAAGTTTTTACTAATGGTGGGGGGGTGGGGGTAAGACCTGATGCCCAGACAGAAAGAGCATTTTGTCATTAAGGGAGCCGGGAGGGGAGGCAGGGCAGGGAGAAATGGTCTGGCTTGGACCAGAGAAAGAGAGGTGGAGGTGAGGCAGGTATGAGTCATGGAAGGTTCCAGCTCAAGCTGGAAGGGCCCACAGAAGAAGGCTGTGCAGAGCCTGGGTGATAAAGCTCTTTCCAGCCGGTCTGTGTCACTACTTCCTCAGCAATCAAATGAGTGTTAGTGGAGCCTGTCCTATCCTAGGAAATTCCTCTGCTGGTGACCCGTGGGAAGCAAAAAAGGAAGGATAAAGTCTAAAGAGTGTGGTGTTTGTGTAGAGAGAGAAAACCTGATCACCTAGATGGTGGTGGGTAAAAATCCTGTAAGTCTTTCAGGGGTGTCCTAGGTCGGGAAGTTTGGGGACAAGGAAAGAGAAAAAGAACTTTTATTTCAACCTCTACCATAGGCTAGGCACAGTGCAAGATGGCTTTTTTTTTTTTTAAGTAAACTCTATCCCCAAACTGGGGCTTGAACTAATGACCCTGAGATCAAGAGTCACATGCTCTACTGATTGAGCCAGCCAGGTGCCCCGTAGATTGCATTTTTTTAAATAGCAATTTTAATAACATATAATTCACATGCCATACAATTCACCCATTTGAAATAATACAATTCAGGGGTGCCTAGCTGGCTAAGTCGGAAGAGCGTGTGACTCTTGATCTCAGGGTTGTGAGTTCAAGCCCCATGTTGGGTATGGAGATTACTAAAAAAATAAACTTAAAAAATAAAATAAAATAATAAAATATACAATTCAGTGGTTTTTAGTATATTCAGGATTGTGCAACCGTCAGCACTAATTCCAGAATATGTTCATCACCCTAAAAAGAAATCCTGTACCCATAGGCAATCACCTCCCCACCATCATTTTCTCCCAACCCCCACCCTAGGCAACCACTAACCTACTTTGTGTCATTTGTCTATTCTAGACAGCTCTTAGAAGTGAAATTATAAAATAAGTGGTCTTTTATGACTGACTTTTTTCACTTAGCATAATGTTTTCAAGTTTCATCCATGCTGTAGCACGTTGCACTACTTCATTTCTCTTGATTGCCGGGTAATATTCCATTATCTGGATATACATTTTGTTTGTCAATTCACCAGTTGATGGACATTTGGATTATTCCACCTTTTGGCTATTATGAGTAATGTGCTGCTATGAACATTCATGTACAGGTTTTTGTGTGGTCATATGTCTTCCTATGTCCTAGAGTAGATACATAGACAGGAATGGAAGTGCTGGGTCCTACGGTAACCCGTGTCTAACCATATGGTGAAGTGCCAGACTGTTTTCCAAAGCAGCTGCACCATTCTACATTCCTACCAGCAGTATAGGAGGGTTCTAATTCTCCACATCCTTGCCAACACTTAATATCTGACCTTTTTATTGCATCCATCCTAGAGGTGTGGAGTGGTATCTCATTGTGGTTTTTTTTAAAGATGTATTTATTTATTTTAGAGAGAGAGTGCATGTATGTGTGCGAGCGCAAGGGGAGAGGCAGGGGGAAGAGAGAGAATCCCAAGCAGGCTCCCCACTGAGCATGGAGCCTGACTAGGGGCTTGATCCCAGGACCTCAAGATCACAATCTGAGCCGAAAACAAGAGTCAGACACTCAACCAACTGAGCCACCCAGGTGCCTCTCTCATTGTGGTTTTAATTTGCTTTCCCTGATGCTAATAATGTTGAGCATCTTTTTTAATGTGCTTATTGGCTATTTATATCTTCTTTGGAGAAATGTCTATTTGGATCCTTTGTCCATTTAAAAATTAGGTTATTTGTCATTTTATTACTGAGTTGTAAGAGTTCTTTATATATTCCAGATACAGTCTCCTTTATCAGAGATAAGATTTGCAAACATTTTCTCCCATTCTGTAGAGTTTTGTCACCTTCCTGATGCTGTCCTTGGAAGCAAATGTTTTGACTTTCAGTGAAGTCCAATTTAGTTAATTTTTTTCTTTTGTCCTTTGTGCTTTTGATGTCATATCTAAGAAATCATTGCCCAACCAACCCAAAGTCATGAAGATGATTATTTGCTTCTCTGGGCATGCTGTTGATGTATGGTAACTTTGGAAAAATTATAAAATAGACACATATTTAATTAATAAATTACATCTTTATTCTGTAAAATTAATTTTTCTTGCCTTTATTTCAGCGAAATCACGAGTTATGCTGTTATAATCCATATTTTTCACATAATTTGCATTCTATTGATAGTAATGGTCTAAAGCAAGGGTCAGCAAATTAGGCCAATTGGGAAAATGCAGCCCACCACATATTTTGTAAGTAAATATTTACTGTCACTTGATCATACTCATTCATTTCCTTATTGTCTATGGCAGCTTTCCCCCACAACACCACAGTTGGATAGTTGCGACAGGGATCATAGGCCCCTATCCCTAATATATTTACTATCTGGCTTTTTATGGAAAGGGCCTGCCAACCTCCAATTTAAAACATTAAGGTGCTTCTGGGTGGCTCAGTTGGTTGAGCGGCTGACTCTTGATTTCAGCTCAGGTCATGATCTCAGGGTTCTGGGATCAAGCCCCTATTTGGGCTCCATGCTCAGCAGGGAGTCGGCTTAAGGATTCTCTCTCCCTCTTCCTCTGCCCCTCCCCTCACTCACATGCTCACTTGCATGCTTGCTCTCTCTCTCTCTCAAATAAATCTTAAAAAAAAACATTAAAAAGTAAAATGTCATTTTATTCAAAATATATACAATTTAAATACATTTCATCAAAAATGTTAAAGTAAACGCCAAATTTTTTTTTTAAAGATTTTATTTATTTGACAGAGAGAGACAGCGAGAGAGGGAACACAAGCAGGGGGAGAGGGAGAGGGAGAAGCAGGCTTCCCACCGAGCAGGGAGCCCGATGTGGGGCTCGATCCCAGGACCCTGGGATCATGACCTGAGCCGAAGGCAGACGCTTAACGACTGAGCCACCCAGGTGCCCCTAAATGTCAAATATTTAAAATGTAAAGTTATATTCATGTGTTCAGGTTTCCTCTAAAAATTAAAAGAAAATTCAAATTATAATAAACAAATACCAACATTTCAATTAAAATACTCTAAATAAAATGGATGTTTTAATTTAAATTGGGGGAAATTTTTAATTAAATCTTAATATCTTTATAAAAATAAAACTGTTCTTGGGGCTCCTGGATGGCTCAGTCACTAAGCGTCTGCCTTTGGCTCGGGTCATGATCCCAGGGTCCTGGAGTCGAGCCCCGCATCGGGCTCCCTGCTCGGCGGGAAACCAGCTTCTCCCTCTCCCACTCCCCCTGCTTGTGTTCCTGCTCTCACTATCTCTTTGTCAAATAAATAAATAAAATCTTTTAAAAAATAATAAAAATAAAAATAAAATTGTTCTCAATTCTGGCACTCAATGTCTGTCTAGTGACTCATGTAAATTATCTGTATCATGCTGCACACATCATATTATCTACATATATGCACACGGAAGAGTAACAGGACTTGTTTAGTATTGCAACACATTTCTCAGTCCCTCTGTGTAACTTTTGCAAATAGTGCCCTAATTAGTGTGAACCACAAATGGAACAGAAAGAGAAGCAAGAAAAATGGATGCTTGGCACTACTGGGAAATAATACACTATATAAGAATCTATTGCATTTATGCTATCTGAGGGAAGGGATTTAACAAGTTAGTCTTTTCTCATACCTAAACCATCTGCCACTCAAATCCATAGCATTCTGTCCCCGACACAGACAGCAGCATAATCCATTCTGTTTCAGACACTGGGCGTGAGCTCTGGGGCCTGAAGAGCATTCCTCAAGAGAGTAGATGTTTAGGAGAAATCATGCTGGTTCCACACTGAGCATAGAATCCAGAATGACAGAGGCACCTGTGCAGGGGGCTGGATGGGGGGGGGTTCTGTTTTTTGTTTTTTCCTCTTCTACATGTAGCAAGTACTATCACTTATGTGGAAAAAAATAAAGGTTACCACGTTCAGAGGCCTATTTATGCCTAAGATTGCCATTTTTTCATAAGAGGAAAAAGGATTTTTTTTTAATATTTGGTAAGATATACTAATAAAATTAAGGCACCTGTGTGTTGTTGTTTTTTAATAATTTATTTTTTTTTTAAGTAACATCTACCATGGGCTCGAACCCACAACCCCGAGATCAAGAGTCACATCTCTACTGACTGAGCTGGCCAGGTGCCTGTGTTTTTATTTTTATTTTTTTTTAAGATTTTATTTATTTATTTGACAGAGAGAGACACAGTGAGAGAGGGAACACAAGCAGGGGGAGTGGGAGAGGGAGAAGCAGGCTTCCCATGGAGCAGGGAGCCCAATGCAGGGCTCGATCCCAGGACCCTGGGATCATGACCAGAGCCGAAGGCAGACGCTTAACGACTGAGCCACCCAGGCACCCTGGGGTGTCTGTGTTTTTAAAATAAATGTGTATTTGTGCTATGTGCTGAAACGAGCAGGAGCCTCTCTTGCCTGCATCTGCAGGTGGTATTTCTGGAGCTCTAAGAAGAGACTGGCGTAAAAACCTGGAGTTTAGGTAGAATCATTGTGGAATTAGTAACTAAGACCCAGGGTCTCAGTACAGAATATCTTACTGTAATTCAAATCTAGAACTATATTGCGGTCCTGAGTCTTTAAATAAGTCCTGTTGGTTGGCTTCTCTTAGGTAAGAGATTTTTACCATCTGATAAAGGTACAGATGATGTAGATGTTTGAAATGTTTTAGAGGGGTGCCTGGGTGGCTCAGTCATTAAGTGTCTGCCTTCGGCTCAGGTCATGATCCCAGGGTCCTGGGATCGAGCCTCGAATCGGGCTCCTTGCTCCGTGGGAAGCCTGCCTCTCCCTCTCACACTCCTGCTTGTGTTCCCTCTCTCACTGTCTCTCTCTTTAAAAAAATAAAATAAAATCTTTAAAAAAAATGTTTTAGAAAAGTCAACACATTAGAGAATTTAACCTATCAAATGTGTGATTTTAATTTGAAATGTTTATTGTCATTAGACAGGATATTTTAAAATTTTTATCCAAGTACTCCATGCTTTGCAATGTAAACTATACTCTTCAACATAGTTTAAAAAGTAAAATAATTGACTTGAGACAACAAAAAACAATAGCTCCAGGTCAGTTCCAGTAGTAAACACTTTCTGTTCTTTTAGCTCTTCTTGTAATAACCTCCACACTTCTGTGATATACTGTTCTTTTGATTTATCAATTGCAGATGGTACCCAGTGACTTCTAATGATATGAGAGTGTTTAACTTTCTTACACCCCCTATCCAGCTTCCGAATATAATTCTTTTTTTTTAAAGATTTTATTTATTTCTTTATCAGAGAGAGAGAGAGAGAGAGAGAGAGCACAAGCAGGGGAAGTGGCAGGTAGAGGGAGAGGGAGAAGCAGGCTCCCCAAAGAGCAGGGGGAGTCCGATGTGGGACTCGATCCCAGGACCCCAGGATCATGACCTGAGCCGAAGGCAGTCGCTTAACCAACTGAGCCACCCAGACGCTCCCGAATATAATTCTATCACAATTTTTTCTTGGATCCACGTTTCACATTTTAGTTACCATGACTATGTAAATATTGTTCAAGACTGATCCAACAGTATACTATGATTTTACTTCATCTCTTGTAAACCTATCTAGTTTTCCTTGAATTAATAATTAACTCAGTTTTAAAATAAACATTTCTATTTTAGAACAGCTTTAGACTTACAGAACTATTGCAAAGATACAACAGAGAGATCCCACAAAGCCTCCACCTAGTTTCCCTTATTATTACACTGGGGTATAGTTGTCACAATCAGTGAATCAATAATGATGCATTATTAACTAAAGTCAGTACTCTATTCACATTTCCTCAGTTTTTCCCTAACATTTTGTTTCATTTTGTTTTGTTTCTGTTCCAGGACCCTGTCTCCTTAGACTCCTTCTGGTTCTGAGAGTTTTTATGACTTTTGACAGTTTTGAGGAATGCTAGTCAGGTATTTTGTAGGATTACTGTCAATTAGGATTTGTCTTATGTTTTTTATCATGGTTAGAGTGGGGTAATTTATTGGGAGGAAGACCATTCTCATCAGATCATAGTAAGAGTACCTATTATTGATATGACTTATCACTGTTGGCATTTCCTTGATCTTCTGGCTTAAGGAAGTGTTAACTCTCTCCCCACCCTCGTGCCCCATTTCTATACTATACTCCTTGGAAGGAAGTCACTATGTTCAGCCCACACTTAATGAATGGGGAGTTAGCTCTACATAAATTATTTGGAATTCTTCTTCTTTTCTTTTTTTAAAGATCTTATTTATTTATTTGACAGAGAGACACACAGCGAGAGCAGAACACAAGCAGGGGGAGTGGGAGAGGGAGAAGCAGGCTTCCTGCTGAGCAGGGAGCCAGATGTGGGGCTCGATCCCAGGACCCTGGGATCATGACCTGAGCCGAAGGCAGACGCTTAACGACTGAGCCACCCAGGTGCCCCTGGAATTCTTCTATATGGGAGATTTGTCTATTCTCCCCATTTATTCAACCATTTATTTATACAGTATGGACTCATGGATATCTATTTTTTATACTGTGGGTTATCATCCAATACAACTTTTTTTTCATTATTTTTAAATTGTTCCAGCTTGGCCATTGGGAGTTCTGTCAGGTGGCTCCTGTATCCTTTTCACATATCTCCATCATTGTGGTGGGATTTTTAAATTTAATTTTTAAAATATTTATTTATTTGAGAGAGAGCAGTGGCACAGAGGGAGAGGGAGAGAGAATCTCAAGCAGGCTTCCCACTAAGCAGAGTCCAACGTAGGGCTCAACCCCACAACCCTGAGATCATGACGTGAGCTGAAATCAAGAGTCGGATGCCGAAATGACTGAGCCACCCAGGAGCCCCCAAATTTTTTTAAAGCATTCTCTTACTTTCTGGTACTACAAAATGCTACAGACTCATATTGTATTTTTCCTGCTCCGGTTTTAGAATCAGTCATTTCTCCAAGGAACACTGGTTCCTTCTGTTAGAGAATGGTATTAGAAGCCAAGATCTGGGTGCTAGTGTGCTCATTGCTACTAGGGTGTCTTGCTTCTAGGCCCTCCCTCCCGGCTGACAGAGATAGGAGATATACACAGTGTACTGATCCATGAATACCCACATATTTATAACGTAGCTGAGTCTCTCCATATAAACATGAGTTCATACCATCTCCAACTCTATTCCAATTACTACATGGACCATCCTTGCATCTTCCCCTTCCTTATCTATAAGCTCCCATTCCAACGAGAACATAGCTCACATACTTACTGGTTCAATTCCAATATACACACACAGTTTTTTCAGAATTATTAACCCAGGAAGCAACTAGTTTTTTATCAGTCTATATAAAGTGTTTATGTATAGTTTCTTTTGCCTTTAGTTTTACAGACTACACTCATTTCCAAAGTTACTTAGGTCAGACTTTTATTCTCCCACTCCCTCCAGAGAAGTTACTTCATATATTTGCAATATCTTTAGATTCGTTTGTCACACTATGCATTTTATACTGGGTTCCCTCAACCTCCTAGATTATATTTAAAATTTGCATGCATGTAAACCATACTCTTCAACATATTTTAAAAAGTAAAATAATTGACTTGAGACAACAAAAAACAATAGCTCCAGGTCAGTGCTCTAAAGTTCTATGGGTTTTTGAAAAAGTTTTATAGGTTTTAATGTCTTATATTCACCATTAGAGTATCACACAGAATAGTTCCACCACCCTAAGAAACCCATGTGTTTCACTCCCCTCCTCCTGAACCCCTGACAACCACTGATTTGTTTTGTTTATCATTTCCATAGTATTGTCTTTTCCAAAAAGTCATATAATTGAAATCATACAGTATATGGTTTTTTCAGACTGGTTTCTTTCCCTTATCAGTATGCATTTAAGATTCATCCATGTCTTCTCATAGCTCATTTAATTGCTGAGTAATATCCCATTGTATGGATACAACAACCTCATTTTTCATGCACTTTCTTTGAACTTACCATTAAATTTTGCAGTACTCCTCAATACCACAATGTTTCAATACAAGTTTTACATGGTCATTTTTGTCAGATGATCTATCCGTTACTTTTTTCCCCTGCTAGAGACACCACACCTGCAGTTTTTTAGTGTCCTGCTCCAATCTAGACAAGCTGTCCTCAGAAGGAGCTGCAGAATTGTCCTCCTGGGTTTGCTCTCTGATATCATGCTGGAAATTCCTTTGTCTCTCTCTACATAAACTTTTTGTTCTCTGCATCCAATGTCTTCTTTTTTCTTGGTTTACTTCTTTCCTTCAGTGGAACATATCCTTCAGCACCTTCCTGAGAAATAAGGACTGGAAGATACATCACTGAAAATTCTGTCTTCACTCATGATTGAGAGTTTAGATGTGTATAGAATTGAACATTGAAAATACATTTTTACTCAGAAATGTCAGGGAATTGTTCCATTCTTGTTTTAGTTGTTTAGTATTGTTTATTGTTCCAGTGTTGTTATTGAGAAATCAAATGATATTTTGATTCAGGGCTAAGAGGAAGGGTGTGGTAGGTGATCTATTTTGTTTTCATTAAAAGATTTTAGGATATTTTACCTATGGTTTTCTAAAATTTCACAATGATATAATTTGGTAAGAGTTTCATTTTTGTTCATGGTGCTGGGCATTTAGTGATCTCTATCCATTTGAAGACTCACATCTTTTCGTTCTGGAAAATATTTTTGTACTATGTCTTTGATAATATTCTTCCCTACCCTTCTGCCTATCTTCTGGAACACTCATTACTTTTTGAACTTCTTGAATTCTCTAATTTTCTTATCTTTTCTCTCCTTATTGTCATCTGTTTTTCTAGTTTCTGAGAAGTCTCCTTGGTTTTATCCTTCAATTCTTTTGTTTGATTTCTTGAATTCTTACGATCAAATTTTAGAGTTTCAAGAGTGTTCCTTTCTTACTCCAAATTGTTTTTTTTTTTTATTGTTATGTTAATCACCATACATTACATCATTAGTTCTTGATGTAGTGTTCCATGATTCATTGTTTGTGCATAACACCCAGTGCTCCACACAGAACGTGCCCTCCTTAATACCCATCACCAGGCTAACCCATCCCCCCACCCCCTCCCCTCTAGAACCCTCAGTTTGTTTTTCAGAGTCCATCGTCTCTCATGGTTCCTCTCCCCCTCCGACTTACTCCCCTTCATTCTTCCCCTCCTGCTATCTTCTTCTTTTTCTTTTTTTTTTTCTTAACATATCTTGCATTATTTGTTTCAGAAGTACAGATCCGTGATTCAACAGACTTGCACAATTCACAGCGCTCACCATAGCACATACCCTCCCCAATGTCTATCACCCAGCCACCCCATCCCTCCCACCCCCCACCACTCAGCAACACTCAGTTTGTTTCCTGAGATTAAGAATTCCTCATATCAGTGAGGTCATATGATACATGTCTTTCTCTGATTGACTTATTTCACTAAGCATAACACCCTCCAGTTCCATCCACGTCGTTGCAAATGGCAAGATCTCATTCCTTTTGATGGCTGCATAATATTCCATTGTGTATATATACCACATCTTCTTATTCCATTCCTCTGTCGATGGACATCTTGGCTCTTTCCACAGTTTGGCTATTGTGGACATTGCTGCTATAAACATTGGGGTGCACGTACCCCTTCGGATCCCTACATTTGTATCTTTGTGGTAAATACCCAGTACTGCAATTGCTGGATCGTATGGTAGCTCTGTTTTCAACTGTTTGAGGAACCTCCATACTGTTTTCCAGAGTGGTTGCACCAACTTGCGTTCCCACCAACAGTGTCGGACGGTTCCCCTTTCTCCGCATCCCCGCCGACATCTGTCGTTTCCTAACTTGTTAATTTTAGCCATTCTGACTGGTGTGAGGAGGTATCTCATTGAGGTTTTGATTTGGATTTCCCTGATGCCGAGCGATGTTGAGCACTTTTTCATGTGTCTGTTGGCCATTTGGATGTCTTCTTTGGAAAAATGTCTGTTCATGTCTTCTGCCCATTCTTGATTGGATTATTTGTTCTTTGGGGGTTGAGTTTGATAAGTTCTTTCTAGATTTTCGATACTAGCCCTTTATCTGATATGTCATTTGCAAATATTTTCTCCCATTCTGTCGGTTGTCTTTTGGTTTTGTGGACTGTTTCTTTTGCTGTGCAAAAGCTTTTTATCTTGATGAAATCCCAATAGTTCATTTTTGCCCTGGCTTCCTGTGCCTTTGGTGATGTTTCTAGGAAGAAGTTGCAGCGGCTGAGGTCGAAGAGGTTGCTACCTGTGTTCTCCTTTAGGATTTTGATGGACTCCTGTCTCACGTTTAGGTCTTTCAACCATTTGGAGTCTATTTTTGTGTGTGGCGTAAGGAAATGGTTCAGTTTCATTCTTCTGCATGTGGCTGTCCAATTTTCCCAACACCATTTGTTGAAGAGACTTGTCTTTTTTCCATTGGACATTCTTTCCTGCTTTGTCAAAGATGAGTTGACCATAGAGTTGAGGGTCCATTTCTGGGCTCTCGATTCTGTTCCATTGATCTATGTGTCTGTTTTTGTGCCAGTACCATACTGTCTTGATGAGGACAGCTTTGTAATAGAGCTGGAAGTCTGGAACTGTGATGCCGCCAGCTTTGCTTTTCTTTTTCAATATTCCTCTGGCTATTCGGGGTCTCTTCTGGTTCCATACAAATTTTAGGATTATTTGTTCCATTTCTTTGAAAAAAGTGGATGGTGTTTTGATGGGGATTGCATTGAATGTGTAGATTGTTCTAGGTAGCATTGACATCTTCACAATGTTTGTTTTTCCAATCCATGAGCATGGAACGTTTTTCCATTTCTTTGTGTCTTCTTCAATTTCTTCCATGAGTATTTTATAGTTTTCTGAGTACAGATCCTTTGCCTCTTTGGTTAAATTTATTCCTAGGTATCTTATGGTTTTGGGTGCAATTGTAAATGGGATCGACTCCTTGATTTCTCTCTCTTCTGTCTTGTTGTTGGTGTATAGGAATGCCACTGATTTCTGTGCATTGATTTTCTATCCTGCTACTTGACTGAATTCCTGTATGAGTTCTAGCAGTTTTGGGGTGGAGTCTTTTGGGTTTTCCACATACAGTATCATACCATCTGCAAAGAGTGAGAGTTTGACTTCCTCTTTGCCGATTTGGATGCCTTTGATTTCTTTTTGTTGTCTGATTGCTGTGGCTAGGACTTCTAATACTATGTTGAATAGCAGTGGTGAGAGTGGACATCCCTGCCGCGTTCCTGACCTTAGGGGAAAAGCTCTCAGCTTTTCCCCATTGAGAATGATATTGGCTGTAGGTTTTTCATAGACGGCTTTTATGATATTGAGGTATGTACCCTCTATCCCTCTACTCTGAAGAGTTTTGATCAAGAAAGGATGCTGTACTTTGTCAAATGCTTTTTCTGCATCTATGGAGAGGATCATATGATTCTTGTTCTTTCTTTTGTTAATGTATTGTATCACGTTGATTGATTTGCGGATGTTGAACCAGCCTTGCAGCCCAGGGATAAATCCCACTTGGTCATGGTGAATAATCCTTTTAATGTACTGTTGGACCCTGTTGGCTAGTATTTTGGTGAGAATTTTTGCATCCATGTTCATCAAGGATATTGGTCTGTAATTCTCCTTTTTGATGGGGTCTTTGTCTGGTTTTGGGATCAAGGTAATGGTGGCCTCATAAAATGAGTTTGGAAGTTTTCCTTCCATTTCTATTTTTTGGAACAGTTTCAGGAGAATAGGTATTAATTCTTCTTTAAATGTCTGATAGAGTTCCCCTGGGAAGCCGTCTGGCCCGGGGCTTTTGTTTCTTGGGAGATTTTTGATGACTGCTTCAATTTCCTTAGTGGTTATAGGTCTGTTCAGGTTTTCTATTTCTTCCTGGTTCAATTTTGGTAGTTGATACATCTCTAGGAATGCACCCATTTCTTCCAGGTTATCTAATTTGCTGGCATAGAGTTGCTCATAATATATTCTTATAATTGTTTGTGGTTCTTTGGTGTTGGTTGTGATCTCTCCTCTTTCATTCATGATTTTGTTGATTTGGGTCATTTCTCTTTTCTTTTTGATCAGTCTGGCCAGGGGTTTATCAATCTTGTTAATTCTTTCAAAGAACCAGCTCCTAGTTTCGTTGATCTGTTCTACT
>NW_027397096.1:14271873-14339786 GCF_003265705.2 Callorhinus ursinus
TTATTTCTCTTCTCCTGCTGGGTTTAGGCTTTGTTTGCTGTTCTTTCTCCAGCTCCTTTAGGTGTAGGGTTAGGTTGTGTATTTGAGACCTTTCTTGTTTCTTGAGAAAGGCTTGTATTGCTATATACTTTCCTCTCAGGACTGCCTTTGCTGTATCCCAAAGATTTTGAACAGTTGTGTTTTCATTTTCATTGGTTTCCATGAATTTTTTTAATTCTTCTTTAATTTCCTGGTTGACCCATTCATTCCTTAGTAGGATGCTCTTTAGCCTCCATGTATTTGAGTTCTTTCCAACTTTCCTCTTGTGATTGAGTTCTAGTTTCAAAGCATTGTGGTCTGAAAATATGCAGGGAATAATCCGAATCTTTTGGTACCGGTTGAGACCTGATTTGTGACCTAGGATGTGATCAATTCTGGAGAATGCTCCATGGGCACTAGAGAAGAATGTGTATTCCGTTGCTTTGGGATGGAATGTTCTGAATATGTCTGTGAAGTCCATTTGGTCCAGTGTGTCATTTAAAGTCTTTATTTCCTTGTTGATCTTTTGCTTAGATGATCTGTCCATTTCAGTCAGGGGAATGTTAAAGTCCCCCACTATTATTGTATTGCTGTCAATGTGTTTCTTCGCTTTTGTTATTAATTGCCTTATATAATTGGCTGATCCCATGTTCAGGGCATAGATATTTACAATTGTTAGATCTTCTTGTTGGATAGACCCTTTAAGCAGGATATAGTGTCCTTCCTCATCTCTTATTACAGTCTTTGGTTTAAAATCTAATTTGTCTGATATAAGGATTGCCACCCCAGCTTTCTTTTGGTGTCCATTAGCATGGTAAATGGTTTTCCACCCCCTCACTTTCAATCTGGGGGTGTCTTTGGGTCTAAAATGAGTCTCTTGCAGACAGCATATTGATGGGTCTTGTTTTTTAATCCAATCTGATAGCCTGTGTCTTTTGATTGGGGCATTTATCCCATTTACATTCAGGGTAACTATTGAAAGGTATGAATTTAGTGCCATTGTATTGCCTGTAAGGTGACTGTTACTGTATATTGTCTCTGTTCCTTTCTGATCTGTGCTGCTTTTAGGCTCTCTCTTTGCTTAGAGGACCCCTTTCAATATTTCTTGGAGGGCTGGTTTTGTGTTTGCAAACTCCTTTAGTTTTTGTTTGTCCTGGAAGCTTTTTATCTCTCCTTCAATTTTCAATGAGAGCCTAACTGGATATAGTATTCTTGGCTGCATATTTTTCTCGTTTAGTGCTCTGAAGATATCATGCCAGTCCTTTCTGGCCTGCCAGGTCTCTGTGGATAGGTCTGTTGCCAATCTAATATTTCTACCATTGTAGGTTACATATCTCTTCTCCCGAGCTGCTTTCAGGATTTTCTCTTTGTCTCTGAGACTTGTAAGTTTTACTATTAGATGTCAGGGTGTTGACCTATTTTTATTGATTTTGAGATGGGTTCTCTGTGCCTCCTGGATTTTGATGCCTGTTTCCTTCCTCACATTAGGGAAGTTCTCTGCTATTATTTGCTCCAATATACCTTCTGCCCCTCTCTCTCTTTCTTCTTCTTCTGGGATCCCAATTATTCTAATGTTGTTTTGTCTTATCGTATCGCTTATCTCTCAAATTCTGCCCTCGTGATCCTGTAGTTGTTTCTCCCTCTTTTTCTCAGCCTCTTTATTTTCCATCATTTGGTCTTCTATATCGCTGATTCTTTCTTCTGCGTTATTTATCCTAGCAGTTAGTGCCCCCATTTTTGATTGCACCTCATTAATAGCCTTTTTGATTTCGACTTGGTTAGATTTTAGTTCTTTTATTTCTCCAGAAAGTGTTTCTCTAATAACTTCCACGCTTTTTTGAAGCCCAGCTAGTATCTTTAAAGTCATGATTCTGAACTCTAGGTTCCACATCGTACTAATGTCTGTATTGAGTAGGTCCCTGGCTGATGGTACTATCTCTTGTTCTTTCTGCTGAGGTGATTTTTTTCGTCTTGTCATTTTGTCCAGAGGAGAATAGATGAATGAGAGAACAGAATGCTAATAGGTTAACAACGTCCCCAGCAAATATACTGTATACAAATCAGAAAAGACCTGAAACCAGGGGGAAAGAAAGGGAAAGAAAGAGAAAAGAAAGAAAGAAAAAAAAAGAAAAAGATTAAAAACAAAAAGAGAACAATACAAAAAAACCCGAATATGATCAAATATGATCAGGCTAGTGCATAGATCAGTGCCACACACTAGATTTTGGGCGTATTTTAGTCTGTTAGAAAAAAGTGCCTCCTAAAATTTTAAAGGAAGAAAGACTTATATATGTACAAAATAAGGGTTGATACAATGAAGGGATGGAAGATGACTGTAAAGATGAAAATTATAAAAGATTTTATAAAAGGAATTGATACGATAAGAAGTTGTTTGAAAAAATAAAGAAGAAGATTTAAAAAAAAAAGGGAGAGAATGTGATCAGGCAGGAGACTAGAACAAAGCCATACACTAGTGATTTAGGGTGTATTTTGATCTGTTAGAAGAAACTGTATCTCAAAATTTTAAAGAGAGAACAACTTATATATATATGCCAAAAATAAGGGTAACTACTACGAAGGGATAAAATATGACTTTAAAAATGAAAAATAAAAAATGTTTTTTTAAAAAAAGGGATTGATAAGATGTTGGTTGAAAAAGGGAAAAAGAGAAATTAAAAAAACAGTTAAAAAAATTAACTTTGAAAAACTAATGAATCGTGGTAAAAAAAAGCCATGAATTCTATGTGCAGTATTCCCCCAGCGCTGGAGTTCTCCCGTTCTCCTTGATCGGTAAACTTGGTCTTGGCTTGCCGACTGTTCGTGCTGATCTTCTGGGGGAGGGGCCTGTTGCCGTGGTTCCCAAATGTCTTTGCTGGAGGCGGAATTGCCCCGCCCTTGTTGGTTGGGGCTAAGCAAGCTGCTCGGGTTTGCTCTCAGGAGCTTTCATTCCCTGCAAGCTTTCCGTATGGCTTTGGAGGACGACAGTGAAAATGGCGGCCTCCCAATCTCCGCCCCAGAGGAGGCAAGAACTTGGGGCTCTGCTCCTCAGTGCGCCCCCAGAGAAAAGCAGTCAATCACTCCCGTCTCCCCGATCTCCGGCCACACTCTGTGCTCACCCGGCCTGTGACCGAGCGTTTCTATCTCTGGCACCCGACCCCGTGTGGAGTCTCCAAACCCAGCAGATCCCTGCGGTGCGCTCCCGCGCCGCTCCTCCCGGGGGAGGAAGGGGAGTCTCCGGCTCTGCCGCTCGTTGGGTCCCTGCTGGAGGAGCAGTAGCCCGACTGGGCCGCGGATCACGGTTTATGGCAACCCCGAGCTGAGAGCCCGCGCCTCGGCTCCATCTCTGCAGCCGGCTTCCCCGCTCCGATACCTGGGAGCTCTGCCGCACTCAGGCACCCCCGGTCTTTCTGTGACCCCGAGGGTCCTGAGACCACACTGTCCCGTGAGGGTTCCACCCCCCGCTTAGCCACTGGAGCGACGTCCCTCAGCGGAGCCGACTTCTAAAGGTTCCGATTTTGTGCTCCGCGGCTCTAGCACTTGCCAGAAGCAGCCGATGGAGGCCCCCTCCCCCGCTGTCTATCCTCCCGAATATTGCCTCGGATTCACTTCTCCGCACGTCCTACCTTCCAGTAAGTGGTCGCTTCTCTGTTCAGAGTTGTTGCTATTCTTATCTTCGATCTCCTGTTGAGTTCGTAGGTGTTCAGAATGGTTTGATCCCTATTCAGCTGAATGCCTGAGACCAGACGAAATCCAGGTCTCCTACTCCTCCGCCATCTTGCCTCCATATTGTTTTATATATACACCGTGCACACATGTCGGCTCTCCTTTTTTCCTATTTACTTGTTTCAGTCTCCCTCTTTTTTTTTTAAGATTTTATTTATTTATTTGACAGAGAGAGACACAGCGAGAGAGGGAACACAAGCAGGGGGAGTGGGAGAGGGAGAAGCAGCCTCCCCACTGAGCAGGGAGCCCCATGTGGGGCTCGACCCTGGGATCATGACCTAAGCCGAAGGCAGACGCTTAACGACTGAGCCACCCAGGCACCCCAGTCTCCCTCTTTCTTTTTCTTCTTTTTTTTAAGATTTTATTTATTTATTTGACAGAGAGAGACACAGCGAGAGAGGGAACTCAAGCAGGGAGAATGGGAGAGGGAGAAGCAGGCTTCCCGCCGAGCAGGGAGCCCGATGCGGGGTTCGATCCCAGGGTCCTGGGATCATGACCTGAGCCAAAGGCAGACGCTTAACTACTGAGCCACCCAGGCGCCCCAGTCTCCCTCTTTCTTTTTGGACATTTTCCTTAAACATCTGGCAGTCCTTGACCGTCCATTCATATTTATGAGTAGGTACTAAAAAGCTGACTGGAAGCAGCCTATAGAAGGGCAGGACTTGACTGTAGAGAGAACTGGCTACAATTCTTTTGCTTTTTGTCAAATCAAAATTTTCCAGAGCTTCTACCTTCTGTGTCAGCCTCCACCACTCAGGTACCTAGTACCCTGTTTCAGAGTCTTTCATAGGTGTGAAGGAATTCAGCTTGTTTTGGGTGCCCTTCTGGGACTCTGCGAGTCTGCCAAGTCATTCGTTGACTTCTCACTTCCACTTTCTCTCTTCTACTTTTCCCACTTTCTACTTCACTGTATATGCCTCAGATGTCTCCTAAGTTTTATGAACGATTGATTTTGTATGGGGTCTTCGTTCTTGTGTTTTTTGAGATGACAATGGGACAGAAATGTCTATACACTGCCATCTGAAAACCAGAAGTCTTCTAGAACCATGCTTGTTTGGAAAGGTTTGATGAATATTTGTGATTTTAATCTGAAAAGTTGAAGACAATTTGGTTAATTTCTAAATAGAATTTTATAATTATTGGGTTGGTAAGGAGTGTTATGTCAGGAAATTTTGCTTCGTATTAAATTTGCATGATGGCCGTAAGTGCCATATATGGGTACCATTCCCAACACACCTAAACAGCGAGGGTTCAGGGTATAAATGAACTTATACCAATTAAATGTACTGATGGCCTAATAAAACAAACTATAAAACTTTCTGCTATAGACAACCACTCCTAAACATCTATTATCAGCAGCAAAATAGCTACAGAGTAATGTCCACAATGAATGTCTCTGACCAATTGCCAATGGAGATGATCCAGTTCTTCTTTCCCATTTCAATAGTACTTGCTGGGCATGCTCAGTTACTTATGATCGGCATACTGGAAATTAAGCTGAAGGAGATGGAAGATTAGGATAATCAAAACGAGGACATCAAAATGACAGTATCCAAATGTCAATATATTGAATACGCAATCATCAGTGTGTATTTACTGAGCAATCTCTGTGCCTGTGCTACCAGTTGAAAAAAAAAGAAGGCATGACACCTTTTCTCCTGGAGGTTTCCATTCACTTAGAAGAACCACAACATACACATGAGCCACAATGATCAAATAAGACAGAAGACAGAAGTGTGGTAAAGTGCATCTTCTTGACACTTTGCAGTGTGTAGTGCTGGTAAAATTTGGGGTTGCCAGTATCCAGTCTCTAGCTTCTTGAGTATTGAGAAACAATTGCAGCAGTGGCAGCCCAATACCACAATTCAGTGACAAGGCAATTGTGGTCGTGGCTACTATGACTTCCCAGTCCCAGTTCTGTGACCCCTGAATGGCAGCTTAGGCAGTATGCTGGAATTTTTTTGTCTCAGTAGTTCAGGTTCTGGCCTCCTGATCTCCACTTTCCTGATTGTGGCAGAGGAAGCAACATTCCTGATAGATCAGTTCCACAATGTTCTGGAAGTCACACCAAGAGGTATGCCTTGAGTTCACACCTCCATTGCTTCCAACAGTTGTTAAAGTATCTAATCTCCTATATTTAACCCCCCTTTCTGCTTAAGACACCTAGAGTATGTCAGTTTCCTACATTGAACCCTGCCTAATATAGGACTAAAGTTAGGAATTTGAAGGGTTTGAGAGAACCAGTTATATTAAGTATGTAATTACTTTAAATGTTTAGTGGAACTTGAACTACTTAATATGCCAAATGTTGAGGATTTAATCTTTTAAATATAAGTATTAATTGAACATTAATCATAGAATAAGTAAAAGTAATGGATCTTATCTTTATACAGTATACGATAGGATTAATAATTACGAAGATGTTTAAGTTGATCTTAAAGACTTAAGAGAAACCAGATTTTAAAAACTTAAGAATTTTAATATATTGAATATCAATTAAAACATAAGTAAGTATAAATAGTAACCCCCTCCAACAGAAATCTCCCCCTAGACATTAAAAAAATACAACTGGAATTTAGCACTATCTCTTCAGTCCCTCAGACAGAATCTAATATTGGAGAATACTCAATGAAATTTGTTGAGTGGATAAATGAGCAACAATACCATGAGAAAGATTTATCATAACAATTTTAATGATGAAGAATGTGAAGTTCAACTGCGTCTCTTCCTCTCTGGGCTCAGACCTAGTTTGCAGGGCCATGGCTAAACACACCAAGAAGGTTGGAATCATTGGTAAATAGGGGACACGTTCTGGTGCCTCCCTCAGAAAAATGGTGAAGAAGATTGAAATAAGCCACCATGCCAAGTACACTTGCTCCTTCTGTGGCAAAACCAAGATGAAAAGATGAGCTACGGGGATCTGGCATTGTGGTGCCTGGACCCACAACACCACTTCTACCCTTACAGCAAAGTCAGCCACCAGAAGACTAAAGGAGTTGAAAGACCAGTAGAAGCTCCACCATTTGAAACACTGCTAGCCTATAGTAAATGGGTTGTCATGTAACAACAACAACAAAACAGAAAGAAAGTGAAGTTCAAAACAACTTACCACTAGATCAGTGGCCTTTAAAATTGGGTGTATGCCCCCAGGGAGTATGTGATAAAATACCGTATGTTTTTGTTTGTTTGTTGGTTGGTTTTTTTTGAGAGAGAGAGTGGGTGGGGAGGGGCAGAAGGAGAGAGAGACAGAGAATCTTAAGCAGGCTCCACGCTCAGCAGGGAGCCCAACATGGGGCCCAACATGGGGCTTAATCCCACAACCCTGAGATCACGCCTTGAGCCGAAATCAAGAGTCAGATGCTTAACAGACTGAGCCACCCAGTCACCCCTAAAATACCATGCTTTTTAATCAAATATCTTATTATGTACACAATATAATAGTGTACAAGTCACGTACATAATATATAAAAATGTACACACATGAGAGGTTTGTGTTCAAAAATGTTTTAATGATGGTATGAGTGGTCAGGAAACTTTGTACGTTACCGTGGTGGACCAAAGGCAAACTCTCCTCGGTGGGTGTCATGTTTCCTTATGTTTGTACCCCTGAAGTCCAGCCTACAGCTTGGCATAGCAAGAGTGTTCGCTAAATGTTCAGAATGAGAATGAATAGACCAACAGATGAATCGATGAATACAAAGACATTCATTTAGATGTCCCAGATAATATAATGAGCATGTGAAGGTGTCAGGATTCAAATTCAGATCTGCTTACCTCCAAAGTCTGTACTGTTAAAATAACAGAGGTTGTTGCACAGCACAAGAGCACATGAGACAGATCAGCAATGAGGAACCTGAGATGTTTTTCCAAGTTTTTTAAACACACACACACAGAGATAAGCCCTGAGCAACAGAGAAAAGCATTACATTAATCAGGGGGTTTTTATCATCCTGTCAGCCTTTCCACAAGGAAGACATTCTTCAGAAACATAGAAAGGTAAAAGAGCTACATCACATTTCCTCCAATTATATATTTGGGTGGCACTAGAGGATGCGTCCTGCATCCTCCTAGAGGCCAGGGACACTTTTCTTTCTCTATGTGATCCGTGGAGGGAATTTCTCAACTTCTTTTCTTTTTTTTTTCAGCATAGGCCACATCTCCCCCCTGAAAATGAACAAAAAAACTTAAGAACTTCAACCTACTTTCTACTAAGCTATAACCCCACAATATCAAGTTAGTCCTAAGACAAAGTTGAGTTTCATTTATTCCTCCCTCCAAAGAATAGTAAAGTGGACCCACATCTGAAGCACAAATGTTGATAATCCAAGGGCACAGGTGTTCAGAGCCTGAATAAGAAGCAGTGTGAAATTACTGAGAACTTCTGTGTGCAGGGCACTCTACTACTAGTTGATTTATACATGTTAACGCATATAATCTTTACAACAGCCCTAAAAGCACCATTCTTATCCCCATTTTATAGATGAAGAAACAGAGGCTTAAGCAAGTTAAGGAACTTGTGCAAAATCACACAGCTAGTAAGTGGTATAGGGGATTTAAACAAAAGCCCATCACACCAGACCAGAGTTCTGGATTCCAGAATCAGATATGGAGAGGAGTGTCTCGCCCCACCCGTGGTTGCCATTAGATAACAGGTAAGAAGTAAACCTTTTGTGAAGCCACTGAAATTTGTGGGTTTGTTTTATTATTGTAGGCTTACCTAAGAGAAGTTGGTTGATATAGGGAGTTTTTTACTGTTTATAGCGGTGTAAACTTTGGAAACCACTTTAATAACTTGGGACAATGCAAATCATGCTTAGTGAGAGCCTCTATTGCTTTATCCCCAACCAAGTCCTTCCTCTGATTTAGGACAAAGGCTCAAAAATGATAATCACTCTGCAGACAAGACTGAATCTGTGGGGGTGTGGCTTTGGCATTCAGATAGTTGAATACAAATTGCTGCATCAACATCTAGAGAGAGAGGGATGCCTGGGTGCCTCAGTCAGTTAAGCGGCTGCCCTCAGCTCAGGTCATGATCCCAGTGTCCTGGGATCAAGCCCAGCATTGGGCTCCAGCCCCGCATCGGGCTCCCTGCTCAGCGGAGAGCCTGCTTCTCCCTCTCCCTCTGCCTGCCGCTCCCCCTGCTGTGCTCTCTCTATGTCAAATAAATAAATCTTTAACAACAACAACAACAACAACAAAAACATCTAGAGAGAGAGATTTTCTTAAGGGGCCATCAGAGTATTTGAAGAGTACGTTGTCAGATGGAATTGTAACTACAGCCCCAGATATTTGTATGTATACTTGCAAACTAAGAGTTTATAAGAAACTTTCTGGAACTGTGACTTTGAATCATTATTAAAAGACATGCCTATAATTTGTTTTAAATCTGTATTTAGTTGAATCTAAAAAAAAATGTTGAGTGATAACCAGTTATTGTATCCATAAAGGTAAAAGATCTGAATAATCCTTTAGACTGTTTCTTTTGTGTTAAGAAGCCTACCTAATGGGGCTTTCTAGTTGCACAAATTTAAAGCAACACCCACTTGCTCATTCTGAGAAAAACTATAAAGCTTTTTTCTAACTGCAGATATTTTAGACTGAGAAGCTGAATATATTACTTAGGCATATAAATTGTGCTTGGTGAATACATGCTATGCCACTGTAAAAAAATTTTTTTTCAAGATTTTATTTATTTATTTGAGCGAGAGAGGGAAAGGCAGCATGAGCAGGGGGGATGGGCAGGGAGGAGGGTCAGGGGGAGGGACAAAGGGAGAAATGATTCCCCGATTCCCCCCCGAAGAGCAGAGAGCCTAAAGCGAGGCTCATGCAAGGTTCTCGCGACGCTCTGATCCCAGGCCCCTGGGATCATGACCTGAGCCAATGCGTAACCAAATGAGCCACCCAGGCCCCCCAGCACTGTAAAATTATTAAGGGGACTTAGGAATGTACAGATAGAAATATTTCTTATCTCATTACTGATGTAGATATGTTTTTGTGGGGATGAATGTGTTATTTAAGAGGTGGCTTCCACTGTATCAGAAACTGAGATCCAAAGACCACATAAAGGATATCCAGACTTGTTTTTTTTTTTAATTTTTTTAAAAGATTTTATTTATTCATCTGAGACGCAGAGATACAGAGAGAGAGAGCATGAGCAGGGAAAGAGGCAGAGGGAGAGGGAAAAGCTGGCTCCTTGCTGAGCCGGGAGCCCGATGTGGGGCTCGATCCCAGGACCCTGGGATCATGACCTGAGCCGAAGGCAGACGCTTAACCATCTGAGCCACCCAGGCGCCCCTCCAGACTTGTTTTTCATCTCTTCCTAGAGGAACTGGAACTGGAAAAGGAAAAATGTACTGGACTATGTTTGGCTGGCAAGGTTCATCCTTGACTATGTACTGAGAATGTTCTACATGTGGTGCTAATTGTGAACAATCCAGACTTCAGAAAATATATCCACGTTGGCTCATTAAGACCTGATGAAATTGTTCTGATGGAGGTGGAGGGAGAGGTTATATTCCTGCAGAAAAGAGAGGAAGTTCCTCTAAAGGCAAACATTCTCACTCTCAATCATCTTATATAAAGATAGATCCCAAGATGGGAAATGGAGACTTTGAGGCAAAGGAAAGAATTTTTTCTCCCCTGGAGGCTGGAGTCCACAAAGAGTAGAAAATAACTTGGAAGGAATTACAGCTGGTGAGGCAGAACGGCTCCTAGCCACATGGAAGCAGGTGCAAGCCAGACAAGGAAGAGCCCCAGGGGCATGGGTCTAGATTGTCAACTACACAGCCATCACCTCTGGGGCCAGCATGGTGGTGCCAGCACCAGCCTGAAGGCTGGTGGGATCCAGAACGGTAGAATATAATCTGCAAATTTTGGAAATTTCATCAGCAAATTCCACAGTGAATGGGCAGTAATAGATATTTACTTAGAACAAAACCTGTTATGAACTCTGCATGCCACAATTACTTCAATGCAAGAACAGTCACAAACCTGCACTCTTGACTGGCAATTCTGAGTCAACTAGACTATGAAAGAATGCAACCCAACGGAGCAGAGCTGAGGAACACCTCCTCTTCAAAGCTGTTCCCACTGGTAGGGCAGTTGGTTTCCACCAGTCCTTGGTACCCTATCACTAAATTGTAGTAATGGCTGATGAAGCATGTGTAAAAAAAAAAGGTATTAATTTTTAAAAGTGTATTACTTATGGTGATATATATTAACAATGTAGAATATTACCTATGACAAAAAACACCTGGGGGGGGAATGGGAGAGAGGGAGAGAGAGAGGCCATGACAACAACTGAATTTTTAAATTCAGTTTAAGTAAAACTCACAAAAGCCCATCATTTTCCTCTTGGTCAGAGATTGGTAAACTTCTTCCGTAAAGTAAGTAAGTAAATATTTTAGGCTTGTGGGCCATGTAGTCTATGTTGCAATGACTCTACTCTGCAAGTAAATCTAGAAAAGTAATTCTGAGAGTTTTCAGCTAATCTGGGATACCTTTTAAAGCAATAGAGAAAAAAACAGTGATGCTTTCAAAACCTCAAATAAAAAATTTTATTGAAATCATTTCTAACATACTTGGTAGCATTATTAACCTCTAATACCAGTATTACTATTAATAAACCTAGCTAACACTTATATAGGATTCATGCTATAAGATTTGTCAAAAATGGTTAGCATTTTTGGCAAATAAAACATATCTGCCACGTTTTTTATAAAATTCCTTAAAGAGCCATTTACTCCAATTAGGAAATGTACAACATGAATTGCAGTTTTAATTTTTTTTTAAAAGATTTTATTTATTTTCTGACAGAGAGAGACAGTGAGAGAGGGAACACAAGCAGGGGGAGTGGGAGAGAGAGAAGCAGGCTTCCCGTTGAGCAGGGAGCCCGATGCAGGGCTCGATCCCACCACCCTGGGATCATGACCTGAGCGGAAGGCAGATGCTTAACGACTGAGCCACCCAGGTGCCCCTGCAGTTTCTAATTTTTAAGGGGAAGAACTAAGCAGAAAGAGGGAGTCATAATATTAATAGGAAGAGGAAGATGTGGTGAAAATACATCTCTTTGTAACAGATCATTTTAAGAGCTGGTTTCTGGCAAAATCATATCCTATTGTTATTAATGATGGGAAGAATTAGCCAAAAACAAAACAAGAGCAGTCAAAGAATAAGGGAAGCCAGTCCTCCAATAAGATTACCAAGACTATATTATTAGAGGACTTACTTGGGCCTGTAAAGTGGCCATCATTTTTATATTGTGAAATGAAAACATTCCTTGCACCCATTGTGTCTATCCACTGGTAGCAACATGATGAGGTTTCCATAGAAACAACATTCTGCTCATCTAACGGCCCACCTCTTGCAAAAAGCAGTCAGTAAATTGTCAATAATATTCATTTTAACAGAGATTTTACCGGTAATAAAGAAGTTACAGCAGAAATATGTCTTCCATATAGTTTACTAGAGATGAGACAAATAGAAATGAAATAAAAAGATATATACTGTTTCTTCCTTTTTCAGAGACTGTTTAGCACTAAAACAAGCAGAACAAGGGAACAGAGTCACGCAAATCAACTGTTCCCGGAGGGAACTACTGTACACGGTAGAATCAAGTACTCCTAATCTTTGTGACTCTTCACCCAGTAAAAATAACAGTTATCCCCAAGGAAGACAGTAGGGATTGAATTACACATTTATATGGAAAACAGAATTTCCAGATTTGGAAAGCCATATTTCAGTGCAAATTAATCTACAATATTCCCTATCCACAATAATGCCTTTAGAGAAATGGTACTGGAGAGTGATTTTGCTGATTTTATAAATAATTTTCCCCAGTCATTTTGAAAAATAATTTTATTGAGTTATAATTTACATACTATACAGTTCACTCGCTTTGTGTACAATTCAATGATTTTTCAGTATATTTACAGAGTTCCATAACTATCACCACAGGTTTAGAGAATTTGTTTGGCAAATAACTGAAAAACTGGGTTGTGTGACTTCAACCCTTTTTTCTTCCTCAAGTAAATATTTCCAGGGTAAAATATAGTGCTGACACTAGTATATACTTACTAGATTAAATTGAAAGCATTTACAATTTTTTGAGGAAGTAACTTTTTATAAACAGTAACAACAGTGTTGAAAATAAGGCAACTTTTGAGGATTAATCTAGTAAAATATATACTTCATAAATTATCTGGCTGTGGGAAAAATCCCTAAAACTGCCAGTGATTGTGTAACTGAGGAGTTGACCGACACTCTGAACCCCTAATTAAGATGAGAATGTAATCTCAGGAGGCAAACTGGAAGGGGCTGGAAATCAGTTAGCAGAAATCTAATCAATTGCCTAGTATGCTGTTTATGTGAAGATCAGCCTACAGAAAGAGAATTGCCAGGGCTCATTGGGTTGAGCGTCTGACTCTTGATCTCATCTCAGGTCTTGATCTCAGGGTCCTGAGTTCAGGCCCTGTGCTGGGCTCCTTGCTGGACATTGAGCCTACTTTAAAAAAAAAAAAAAAAAAAGAATTGCCAATCTTTACCCAGTATCATTATCCAGGGAACAGACACACAAAATCCAGGGGGTTATGAATTTTCCTGTCTTCGAATAGGTATACTCTCTGAGGCAGGGTGGGGGTCATTTTTTCAGGTCTCACCACTGTCTGAATGAGATCTCTCAAAACAATTTGCCTCATTTTGCTTCGATTCCTCATTTACTAAGCAACTGCCTGATGTGTTTTCCAGACCTGCCAAAACAGTTATTTTGGTGTGCACAATCTGAGCATCCTGGTTACCAAAAATGAATCTGATCCCCACCACCCAATAAATGAACAAATGGTTTGGTTTACTTGCTTTCTTTTTTTTTACTCTTGTGACTAAAATATGTTAATCGACTCTAGGATAATGATATTAAGATCACACCCTCAGGACATCTAGGTGGGTAAGTCTGGTTAAGCTTCCGACTCCTGGTTTCGGCTCAGGTCATGACCTCAGGGTCCAGAGATCAAGGCCTGTGATGAGCTCCGTGCTCAGCGGGGAGTCTGCTTGAGACTCTCTCTCTCCTTCCTCTGCCCCTCACCCCTACCCTCGTGCTCTTCTCTCTCAAATAAATAAAACAAAAAATCACAACCTTAACTGTAATAATCACCAAACTAATGTCATCCTGGGAGACCTTGATAAACAGCCATTCAGACTTTTCCTGCTACAGCCTGACCTCATCATGGACCCCAGAATCTAAAATTTGGTTACATTCAAATACAATCAGTCAATAGAGGAACAAGAATGTCCTATTCATTCCATATTAAATTCTACTTGTATTCCTCTGAACTGAACATCAGAATGTAGTGATTGCATGAAATTGGACAAGAATAAAAATCAAAGCAAAATCACAAGTTTCTTATTTTTCCGGAACGAGAATGTCTTGAAATTAAAAGCACCTATGTTTAAATCACTTCAGTTATCATTAGCTTAACATTAATCAACAGAAGATGAGCCTAAATAACTCTTAAGTGGATGGATAAAATAAAAGAAAGTGGCTCACTGAACAACTGTCAAATGAAAGAATCAATACATGATATGCATGCAATTTAAAAAAAAAAACCTCCTACTTTTCTCCTGCTAACTGAATAGGACAGTGAGAGAAACTGAATAAATTTGTTGAAATAGTGTCTTTTTTGGTCAGCTTCCCATTTTAAAAATTATCAGCTTTTTTTTATTAAAAGCTCTGTTTCAAAAATATCACTGAAGGATAATCAATGAAGGATGGTCTAAAAGATAGACAATCTGGTCTCCCCTCTAAAATTTTCAGAGGTTCTCTTCCCTTTGGGAATCTACAGACCCCTTTAAGAATCTGATTAAAATTTCTTTTTTTTTAAAAGATTTTATTTATGTATTTGAGAGACAGAGAATGAGAGAGATAGAGAGCATGAGAGGGAAGAGGGTCAGAGGGAGAAGCAGACTCCCTGCTGAGCAGGGAGCCCGATGTGGGACTTGATCCAGGGACTCCAGGATCATGACCTGAGCCGAAGGCAGTCGCTTTAACCAACTGAGCCATCCAGGCGCCCAAGAATCTGATTAAAATTTCAAATCCTCTTTGCAGAAAAAGTACATGCACATATATGCATAATTTTGGAAACCATCACAGAGAGTTCAAGGACTACCAAAGATCCTCTATGAATCTGTTCAGGATCAAACTGAATTTGTTATTGTGGGATCACGCAGAGACATTTGTTAAAATGCACTCAATCAACTTTCAGAACTAAGAAAACATGGCCTTCTCCTAAACAACCTATTTATTTTTTAATCTCAAAGGCACTTAGGATTTTGTTTTTTTTTTAATTTTTATTTATTTATTTGAGAGGAGAGCGAGAGAGCAGGAGAGGGGGCAGGGGAAAGGCAGAGGGAGAAGCGGTCTCCCTGCTGAGCAGGTATCGGAGGGGCTTGATACCAGGACCTGAGATCATGACCTGAGCCAAAGGCAGACGCTCAACCAACTGAGCCACCCAGGCGCCCGGGGAACTTAGAATTTTGAATATACTTGTGTTCCCTTCTTTACTATGACTTCTGGGATGACTGGAGTCAAATTTGCAGTCCATCTTTAGTAATTGGCCAGGCAATTACTGCAGGCATTTTGTATAGTAATCTTACCCATGACTTCATCTTAATTACTCTCCCCTTATTTTCCCATTTTCCCTGAGGTCTTAGTCCAGTTTTAATGTTTTAGGGTATCTCTGCCTCACTTCCTTGGGGACTGTTGCAAACAAACACATACATAATACGAAAAAAATCCTCCTTAAGCTCAGGGTACAGATGTTTTAGCATATTTATGATTGCAGGGTTTTCTTAAAATTGAATGCATTACTAATATTTTATTTTTATTATTTTTTTAAAGATTTTATTTATTTGACAGAGAGAGAGAGCGCACAAGTAGGCAGAGTAGCAGGTAGAGGGAGAGGGAGAAGCAAGCTCTCCGCGGAGCAAGGAGCCCGACACAGGGCTTGATCCCAGAACCCTGGGATCATGACCTGAGAAGGCAGCCGCTTGAATGAGCCACCCACGCACCCCTCATTACTAATATTTTAACATCCCAACATTTCACATAAAAATCCAGATTTCTTATGTCTCTGGAAAAAATGTAACAAGTTCTTATCTCCCTGGGCCAGCATGCAAGTGGGATCAGTCCTGAGCAGCAACTGTGTTCTCCAAGGGTCACAGTTCTCACACAACCACTTTGCTCGTCTATTACCTGAGAGGCCTGGGAATGAGTTCAGAAAGAGAAACAAACCTCAGGATTCTGCAAACACACACACACTTTTTCTTTATCTATGAATCACTGGACCTCGCCTCTGCGCTAGGCCTAGTGGTAGGCGATTAAAGAGAAGCTGAGGTCAGTCCTGGCTGACTCATCAGGGCTCGAACCACCGCCACTAGATCAAGCCACAACCTCAACTGAACTACACAAAGTTAAGTTTTGAACCGACGGTGGAACGGTACTTGGTGTAGAGTATTTACTAAGGAATCTAAGCTAGGTTGCTCTAAATTAGACACTCGTCTAAGCAAACCACGGCCTGCGCAGAGGAGAAAGGGCAGGAAGACAAAGTCACGCCTGAGCTCTGACTTGAATCATAAGCAGCGGCGCTCCCAGACCAGCTGCACTCTCCGAGGATGTTCGCGTTTCCGGAGCAACCGCCAGGTCCCTCCCCCCTCAGCTCCGCCCCCAGCTGTCTTTCCCGCCAAAGGCCGTTAAGCCGCAGGGCATTGTGGGACAAGGCTCAAGGCTAGGTTTCACCCAATGCTTTCAAGGCGCGGACTTGTTCTAAGAGACTCATGGAAAAATCGACTATCTCTTAAGACTCGTCAGGGATTAGTAACCCCTTTAACGAGGAATCTGTGTTTAATTTTTACCAAACGGCTGGTCATTTCACTTGCAAACCACTCCGTAAATCGGGAACGCGAGGAACTTTTTTTCTCCCTTCTCGCGGAGGGTCACGTCGCGCATGCGTGAGCGTACCTTTCGCAGCACCCGTTACGCTCTTGCGCGTGCGTACTGAGATCGAATAGCTGCTTCCTCCCGCTTCTCTTCCTCCCTCCCCCCATATCCGTGCGCCGAGCTGATAAAGGCGCCATTTTGGAGGGGCCGCGGGAGACGTGGTGTCGCTGCGGGCTCGCTCTGCCGTGCGCTAGGCTTGGTGGGAAGGCCTGTTCTCGAGTCCGCGCTTTTCGTCGCCGCCATGTCGGGAGGTGGTGTGATTCGTGGCCCGGCAGGGAACAACGATTGCCGCATCTACGTGGGTAACTTACCTCCAGACATCCGAACCAAGGACATTGAGGACGTGTTCTACAAATACGGTGCTATCCGCGACATCGATCTCAAGAATCGCCGCGGAGGACCGCCCTTCGCCTTCGTTGAGTTCGAGGACCCTCGGTGAGGGGCCCGGGGCTTGCCGCCTTGAGGCAATAAGTTGTAGTAGTTGGGGAAGGCCTTGATACAGAGAATGGGGAGGTGGGCTCTTAGGTTGGGGGTAAGACGCTATCGCCCATGCAGGAACCGAGTAAGGAGCCGAGTCGCTGTGGCTTCTCTGGTGGTTGGGCCCACGGACGTCCCCAGAGTGGACTCTCTCCGAGCGGGAAACTGAGGCGCCGAGGGCTGGTGTAGTGGTCGGGAGCCTGGCGTGCTTCTGGGTGGGGGAGGGGCCGTTCCTATTATGCGGCGCATGTGGGCTCTTCCACGCTGGTTGCGCATGTGCGGGGGCCGTTAGTTCCTGACTGAGTTAGTTGCCCCTCCCCGGCCTTATTCTTACACTTTTTGCTTTCTGTGATCACGCAGAGACGCGGAAGACGCGGTATATGGTCGCGACGGCTATGATTACGATGGATACCGTCTGCGGGTGGAGTTTCCTCGAAGCGGCCGTGGTACAGGCCGAGGCGGCGGCGGGGGTGGAGGTGGCGGGGCTCCCCGAGGCCGCTATGGCCCCCCATCCAGACGTTCTGAAAACAGAGTGGTTGTCTCCGGTGAGTTTACTATTCGTGAGGGTTGTTGAGAAGGGACAGGAACCACTTTTAAGTTTTTCCTTGAGTGACCAGTTGTGACAAATGCAAGTTTTTGCGGTAGGTCTTAAATTACTTAAGTTTCTTGGGTGAGTCTAGTAAACAAGGATTAATGTAGTGGAGGTATACCAATACACTACTTACTTACCGTTAAGTTGGATACCTAGAACATGAAGGTCTTCGCAGATAATTTTGGACTTTGGATTCCAGAATTTTAATAAACGGCTCTTTACCTAGGGTCTTGAATCTAATCATTTATTTCAAAGTAATCTTTGTTCTAGTGTAAATTTTAAGTTTAATGTGAAATTTAGGGTGATTGGTATTGAAAAAATACTTTTTTAGGACTGCCTCCAAGTGGAAGCTGGCAGGATTTAAAGGATCACATGCGTGAAGCAGGTGATGTATGTTATGCTGATGTTTACCGAGATGGCACTGGTGTCGTGGAGTTTGTACGGAAAGAAGATATGACCTATGCAGTTCGAAAACTGGATAACACTAAGTTTAGATCTCATGAGGTAGGTTTTACACTTACTCTTTTCTTTGGCCAGAATTGGATACAGTGGTCTTAACAGTGGAATTTGAAGGTAAGATTCAGGCAAGGGTGTCCAAGTAAAGTACCAGATTCCTGGTTTTAGTTACGTTGTATTCGTTCAGCATGCCTGAAGACAGGTGAAAGCTTAGATCTTTCAATCGAAAGTTCTGTCTATTCAATAGGGAGAAACTGCCTACATCCGGGTTAAAGTTGATGGGCCCAGAAGTCCAAGTTATGGAAGATCACGATCTCGAAGCCGTAGTCGTAGCAGAAGCCGTAGCAGAAGCAACAGCAGGAGTCGCAGTTACTCCCCAAGGAGAAGCAGAGGATCACCACGCTATTCTCCCCGTCATAGCAGATCTCGCTCTCGTACATAAGATGATTGGTGACACTTTTTGTAGAACCCATGTTGTATACAGTTTTCCTTTACTCAGTACAATCTTTTCATTTTTTAATTCAAACTGTTTTGTTCAGAATGGGCTAAAGTGTTGAATTGCATTCTTGTGTAATATCCCCTTGCTCCTAACATCTACATTCCCCTCATGTCTGATAAATTGTATTTTAAGTGATGTCATAGACAGGATTGTTTAAATTTAGTTAACTCTCCATGCTCTTCAGACTGTGATATTGTGTAAATGTCTATTCTGCTCTGGTTTGTGTGAACTGGGATGTTGGGGGTGTTTGTGGTTATCTTACCTGGGGAAGTTCTTATGTTTATCTTGCTTTTCATGTGTCTTTCTGTAGACATATCTGAAGAGATGGATTAAGAATGCTTTGGATTAAGGATTGTGGAGCACATTTCAATCATTTTAGGATTGTCAAAAGGAGGATTGAGGAGGATCAGATCAATAATGGAGGCAATGGTATGACTCCAAGTGCTATTGTCACAGATGAAATTGGCAGTATTGACCTTATACTAAAAGGCAAGGGTTAAAAGTGATTATATATATATATATATATACATCTACCTTAAAACACTTGCAAACATCTTATGCAGTTATCTTTAGCTGCAATTGCTTTGCTCTTTAAACCTTGGCAATTGTGGCAAAATTACATTGCCCATTTTGTAACAATTTATTTTGCTCCCTTCCCCCCTTTTTTGTTTTAATAGGGACTAATGTGGGAAGAACTGGCTAATTTGTCACAGTGCTTAGTTACAACTGTTAATGTGTGACCTGCTGTTGGTGTACATGTGGGTACAGGGTGTCTTTAATTCCAACCAGATAGAGTATAATATCAATACTGCTAAATCTGCATGTCCTCTGTGTGACTGATATAGCGTTGCTATTTCATTTTTTTAAGACAAAATGAAAGCAAAATAGAATTCCAGTGTATTGGTGTAGATAATCTAGTTGGGAATACTTTTAAGTCTCACCTTCCCCTTTAAACTAATACTCATAATTGACTCATGTTTAAAACACTTTAATTTACAAATTAAATTGCAGATGGGAGCACTAGGTTTAGTTTAGACTTAGGGTGGGTAGCAATACCAGTAAACTTCTCAACTACATAACTTTTTGCAACCACAAAACCTGTAATACGCTGTACAGTAACAAGTGTTGGCATTATCAGTTGAACTGTAAATATAAAATGCTTCTTCCAATTAGTCTCTATGATGATTAAGTTTCTAAAATTTATCTGAACACCATTCAGAAACTTGTTTTGGGGAATTTGATAGTTATTGATGTACATCTGTTAAACTGATGACAGACATAACTCATCATTCCCCAGAAACCTTTTTTGATTACAGTATCTAACATTTTGCCTCCTCTTTTTTGGTTTTGCTGGTTATAAAGGTTTGGATTGGAGAGGGCTCACTGGATCCCAATCCTTGGAGCTGGATCATTGGATTCAAATCATAATGTGGATAGGATAGGGAGGATGAATTACAAGGATTCATGGAGCGGGATCAGATTACCAGGAACATAGGAGTGGATTCCTGCCCCAACCAAACCGCATTCGTGTGGATTTTTTTTTTTTTATTCAACTTAATTGGCTATTCCAAAGATTTTTTTTTTTCCTATTTTTGACGATTGGAGCCCTTAAGATGCACGATGGAATTGTGTTTTGCATTTTTTGGTAAAAGGAGCAAAGCGAGGACCTGGAGATAATACGCTGGAGCAATCTCCTTGGAAGGATTCAGCACGAGTAGATGGTAAACATTTAAAGGGGAAAGGGGGGGTTTGTTTAAAATAGTAAATCAGTAAGTCACTTCTAAATTTAAAGAACAAAATTGGAGTTGAAGAATAAGTAGGTTTCCAATTGGCTATTGCCGTTTTTCTTTGAAAAAAATAAACATTTTTTAAAAAACTATGCATGGTTGTCCTTTTTCCTCTTCATGTAAAATTTTAATTGGGTGACTAGTTTATCAGTTAATACTTTGATAAGATTCTGTTATGTGTTAGTAAATTAAAGGTTCTTGAAAGGTAATTTCTAATAAATGGCCATCTTATTAATTATAAGTCTTTTGGGGGAGATAAGGTAAGAATAAGGCAATTGTGTATATAATATGATAAATGGGGGGTGATCTAGTTTCTGAAAGATAATCTCCCATACTTTGATAAAAGTGATTAAATTTTATAGATGTTTATTTTTTGGTGATCATCTAGACAACATAGGCTTTTGTGCAGAATTGGGTAGTGACTAGTTAATGTTAACTTGGGGATAGCCTTTGAGATTTTCAAGCTTTTCTCAAAAATTGGTAAGTATTAAATGTTAAATTCACAGATTAGAGCTCTTAACACAAATGACATTTTTTCTGAAATGTGAATAATACACTAGAATTTTAACTGCTTATTTATTGTTAATAAAAAGCTGGGCTTTCTTTAGAATTTTGCCTTGCAAATCCTCAACCATAAGATTATTCTGTATCCAAAACATACCAAAGCAGTGATTTATATCTTAGTCTGCTAGTTCTTGTATCTTTTTATTTGATAGCCCCTCGGTGCTAAATTTTCAATGAGTTGGGGGAGGAGATTTTTACTTAAAATCCCTAATCTTTTTCTTTTGATTTCCTCATAGCTAGTCAAAACCATCAAAACACTTTTTTCTGCACTCAAAAGAAATAACTAAGTCTTAACATTTGCCTTGGATGCTAATCAGAGCTGGAAGCTGAATTTAAGACCACTATGCAGGTGACATAATTTGAAACTTAGGGAAAACTAGACATAATCTTGGGAATAGAAGAAATGGGCCCCAGTAGATAAGGGCACATTTGCATAAGGGCACCCAACCAAAACATTTTGATGGACCTTGTGGAATGTAAGGAGGAAGAGAAGGGACATTTAAGTTCAAAACTAAGATTCCACTTACAAGTAAAGAACTGGTTTAGATAAGGAAGTTTGTAGTTTTTATGCAAGAATTCAAAATACAATGTTCAAGAAGTGGAAAGATTTTTACTAATTAAAGCCGTTTCATGTATAGAATATAAGTATTTTTTAAACTAATTTTGGAAAGGTTAATGTGAGCTAGACTTAAGCTTGTGTTCATTTTGCCTTCACTGAAGATTGAGAGCATTTAAGCTAAGTTGAAAGCTGTGTTCTACTAAAAACTTAGTAGTCCAAACCTCAGAATTGAAGTGAGTTAGAAAATATCTGATAATAGGCTGTCTGAAGTTTAGAGGACTTGGCTACATATTTATAGAAGGTAGATGGGCACTGGACCAGACAGCAAAAAGCTGTGAGGGCAGATGCAGACTTTTTTCAGTCTTAGGAAATGGGCCCTAAACCTCTATCCATTTTGGCAGCTGTTAGAAGGGTGTTGCACTGTTTTGGAACTAAAAAAGTAGCCCTGAATTGTTCCCTTTTTCTCCCTATTTATGTCCCCTTAGAATAGTGTAGGGAGCCTATAATTAGCTTGTTATTTTCTAACCAAGGAAAAACTTTTAAGAAGCAATTATTTTTCATAACGTCAGATTGAATAACCCATCTTGCTGTTCAGCCCACATCCTTCTGGAAACAAAAGGTAAGAAACCCATTTTCTGATTCCTAATTGTTTGGGATCTGAATTTTATTTTTAAAATTTGTTTTAAATTTTTTTAAAATACTGTATGAACAGATTTTCCTTGTTAAAAATGTTTTTCCCCTAAAGTTTAATATCTTCATAAATTGAGTGCTCCTGTGTCCACTTACTGTAGTGTTTAAGTTTGGTATGATTCTAGAATTTCAGCTTTCTCCGTTTTATCTTTGAAACCTCTTGCTCATTAAGACTGATGTGTGTTTTCAAGTTTTCTGTGCAGATGAATTTCTTAATGTGTCTTTTCACTTTGTATATGAAGTTGTACTGAAATATAAATTAAGTTCTATGTATGTATTTACCGTAAATAGTATTAAAAAGAGACTATTAGGCTGAAGTTCTGTTGTAACAACCAGTCTGGTTTCATTTAGTTCCATCCCAGTATGAAGATTTCAAAGGCAGAAAACCGGTTCACAATCTCTTATCCAAAAAATTCTGAGAACTTTGTTGTTGAATGTGAAACCTGACCAGAATTGATGCCCTCATTTTGCACTTACTGGGACTGCACAGTCTTCTGCAGAAATACTGAGGTTTCGTTACCCCCTTGCCATAGGCTTTGCTGGGGGTGTTAGATGATACAGAGTCTATATATATACACCATACTTTATTTTATTATATGAAGTGTGAATGGCTCTGAATTTCAAATACACCTGCCCCCTTGAGTTTGGATAAGAGATTATAGAACTCTTACAGAATATAGGGCTAAGGTTCATGTGAGTGAAAACCTGTTAAGTGTGGATCTTTTCTTAATGGAGATCTAAGTTTCCGGTCTTTTTAGGCTGAAGCAGCCACGAGAAAAAAGGTATGACCCACATTTCTTTATATTCTATTGCTATAGTGGACTCACAGTTGTACTCCACTGAAGGAAATACTCTTACCATTCTAGTGTATGTAGTGGTATATTCAATTCTTGGGGGTAATTTTTTTTCAATACTTTACAGGAATATTGATAAATATAAGAGAAGCTGAGATTGGCATGAATTGATGCAATTATAAGGGAACATCCCGAGTAAATAATCCTGGCAAAAATTTGCTTTTTAAATAGAGGCCCAAGAAGTTGCAGTTATACTTAAACCAGCACTTATTCCTGTGATTGAGGACTTTGGGGATGCATCTTGATAACTTCAAAAGCTATACCTGAAGGTGGTTGTGATTTTTGTAGGAATCAAGGAATTTTTCTATTAAATCGCTTGGTGCTTCTGTAGTACCCCCCAAAAAATAGCCTTTTCATGTAGAAGTTAATAGGCAGAAATAACCTCATAGTAAACATTTTAATAAGTTCCTTCAGCTGGATTATTGGGGAGAGAAAATTTATGCATAGCCTTTGCATAAGGAGTTGCTGTTTTAGGTGTACAAAACAACAGATGAAATAATACTAAGATCTTGAGTTCAGATTCTGGGTGTCTTTATCTCGTAAGTACAAAGGAGTTAACGTTGAACCAAGTTAAATGTCTTAACTCCTGCTACCTTGTGACTTAGTCTATCAACTGTTGGTAGAACTATCAACGTGAAGGTAGTAGAAATTGAGAACCCCTAGAATGCTGTACTCCTTTTCACCAAATACAAGACAACTTAAAGGGATGCCAAATGGCTAGTAAGTTTTGTTTTTGCTTTTTCAACCATGGTCTGTTCTCCCCTGTTGGATTAAATGCTAGGGAAAACCTTGTAGCCACTAGAGGGAGCTATTATATAAAGTAAACCGGGAGAGTATCTCTACTGCAAAGAATCCCTAAAAGGAAGGTGGAAACCAACTATTCTAGTTATGTCAGCTCCAAAGTTAGGTGGGGTTTTTAGGGTGGGTAAGTTTTCTTCCTGTAATTTAACCTCTGCCTTCTCATCTGTTGAGTAAGGATCCATTTAGGTCTTGAACAGAGCTTTATTAGCACTGAACCTCTCAAGAAAAATAAGTTCAGGGACATAGGAGAAAATACTGAAGACGTGAATCTGCTTGTTTTCCTGCCTCCCCTGTACACCTACAGGTATGGATCAGTGAGGCCAGAAGTGAAAGAATTGGGTACAGGAGTAGATGTGTGCTGCAAATGGCAATCTAGGCATAAAATTGATCTCAGGAAAAACAAACATACTTTCAGAGATCTTTGTCATTTTTATGGCATGAAACATTTCTGGAATCTTCTCAGCATTACTAAAATACTTAATGAGTGTTAGTTAAAACCCTGCTTATTAAGTTGACTGTGTTTGTATTTTTGTTTTCTAGGCCTTGCATAACTAGGCACAGAGTATCTTGTGATCAGAAAGCCCATGCGCATAGTTCTCTTGTCATGTTAATGTCATTTTATATTAAGACTGAAATTTTGGGGGTATTAACACGAGCATTTGTCACTTCCATCATCCCCTTCCCTATGACCTTACATTGGCAAAAAATGTAAAGGACAGAAACTTCCCTCCTGTTTAAGAATACCATTGAAGTATCTTAGGCCCACTTGATCTAATTTCATCAAGAAAATGGTATGGTAGTGCTCTCCCTAAAACATTAATGTTAGAAACTTGGCTGCTTTGAAGAATAAGATACTAAGAGCAAAAAAAAGTATTTTCCGGGAGAAGAAAATCAAGTTCACACAGTAGAGCTTGTCAGCCCGCTTGACATTTTCTGTGGCAAGTGAAGCCACAGAAGGTGGTTGCTGACTAGCAGGCTTGGTGCAAGTTGGATTGAGAATGCTCTAGACTGGTAATTTCCTATCCTTAATCCTAGGAATGTTAGCTATGAGGTCTCCTTAATTTAACTTGTGAAGAGACACTCTAAAACCAAAATTGGACAATTGAAAATCCAGCATTCCCTTTGTAAGAGAAAAAGGCTAAACTTGGAGATGTAAAGTGCCACGGGCATGGCAGAATTGTGTCCTGAGTTGCTGAATATTAGGGGAGCCTTAACAACTGAAGTTTGGGATAAGCTTTCAAATTGCAGCAATAATGGTTTAAAACAGGAAGAGACTACTGCATCTGGTAAACAGAAAACCTACAGCCTCTAAATACGACTTGGAAGTCCTGGGCTGAATCTCTTACGCCCTTAAAGTGGCTGGCTTAGAAATGTGACTTCTACCATCTACTGTATGGTCAGTGAATGCCAAGTGTGGTTAGAAATTCATTAATCTCTTCATCCCAAACCCCAGCTGTCCACCAGCTAACTGTTGGCTAGGGTAATTTTTTTTTTTAATGAAAAATTACGTTCTCACCTTCTACTATAGTTACTTGAAACCTCAATGCTTGGAGGTTATTCTTAAAAATATGGCAGCTGAGCCCTTTAGTAACCTACCCCCTAGCCTACTTCTGTAATCTCATTTCTAGCCCTCCCCCTGATAAACTCCATATCCCAGGACTTGACATTCTCCAGCATTTCTTATATTTGGTCCTACTGTTTCTCCTGCAATGCTTCTGTCTGCTCATTTAGAGAAGTATAACTTGAACACTGCATAGTACCTCAAAAATCACCTCCTGGAAACTTAATACCTATCATACAGACAGAATCATTACTTTGTGTGTGGACATAGACTTGTGTATTTTCCTCTAGTATAGCCATGTCACTTAGCTTGCTTACACTATCCAGCCATCTACTTCAACTTTCTTGCATCATGAAATTTTATTTTCTGAGGAACCAAAACAGTGTCTGGCACAATAGTCACTATAAGAACTCACTTAAGAGAAAAAGCACTATTGGTTCTTCCTCTGTTCGCAGAGTATTGCTACTGTATTTTAAAACTGCCATTCTGCCTTGATTATCAGTGAGTTGTTATGTATCTGTCTTTTCTAACAGGTCGTAATCTTTCTTCCTCCCCCTTCCAGGTACATAGCACAAAATAGCTATGCACTGAATAGACACTCAAGATAATTATTCAATTGCTATGGAAGAGAAACCTAGAGATTTGAATTATTTCCCGTTCTGAATATCTTGAATAAGTAACCAGTAAATATAGGTCTAAATTTCTTTTGTGTCTAAGTTGGGAATAAATCTTTAATTGATACTTGTTGTGTAGTAGTAGAAGTTAAATATTTGTATGTAACATTAAAATATCATTTTCCATTCTCTGACCTCCTGGAGTGTTTCTAGTTATTTTTGGAGACTTTTTTTTTTTAAAGGAATTTGAATTAATAAATCAAGAGTGACGTCCACCTTTTAAGACGTGAAATGTTTATTAGCAGTACAGCAAGCACACTACAACAAAGAAAACTAAAAATGGCTCCTTTGTCCTCTAAAACTAGGTACTGAACTTGCACCAAGGTCATAGTTAAGTTCTATGACTTTATTTTTTTAAGACTTTATTTGACAGACACAGAGAGGGAATGCAAGCAGGGGGAGTGGGAGAGGGAGAAGCAGGCTTCCCGCGGAGCAGGGAGTCCAATGCGGAGCTCGATCCCAGGATCCCGGGATCATGACCCGAGCCAAAGGCAGATGCTTAATAACTGAGCCACCCAGGCACCCCCTAAGTTCTATGATTTTCTGTAACCAGTTCTTAGCCACAGTACCGTTCATTGTATCTATGACTTGAACTGTAGTTTTATTTGCCACATCGAAATGCTGTTTAGTTTTGTGTTCCATCTCCATTTGCCATACCAGCATACTTACCTGTGTACCCAGATTCATTACTGAAGTGGTTTCACAGACTCTAATATCCATCCTGGCCATCAAGTCTGATCTTCCTAAAACATTATGTCAACTCCCCTAATAGAAATCAACAATGGGTTATAGTCTGCCTTTCCAACTTACCACTATTCTCAATCACATCTTCCCTTGCTCTGGTTGGTCTGGTAAATACTGACCATGCTTGTTTTTGCTTCTGTGTGTTTATAGACATTTCTCTTTCTGTCCTCTCACTTAGCAGTTACTCTGAAGCTTCAAATCCTGATCAACCTCAGTTAAGCTTAATTCCTGAAACTAAAAAGTAAACTTCTAAGCCCGTATAACAGCTCTCTTCTCTGAGGCATTTAATTTCAGAATCTTTATTACTGTTGAAAGTTTTGTGTTAGTTTTTCCTGCCCAGTGAGGTTTCTGTAGTATTTGTATCTCCCATTCAGCCAAATGCAGCGCTGACAGTTTAATAAATGTGAAGAGATGGAAAGAACTTTTACTCCTTAAAAGCATCACAATAGGACCCTGTTCCACAAACTTCTGGGTAACTGGGTGGATTATTGGAGAAAACAATGGTAATCTTAATACTGCATCAAATAATCCCTCCTCAGATGTGATGCTAGGAAATCAAGTTTAAATGCCTGGGTGGCTTAAGTCTGGTTGAGTGGTTGAGCATCCGACTCTTGGTTTCAGCTCAGGTCGTGATACCTGGGTTGTGAGGTTGGGCTCTGTGCTCAGCCGAGTCCACTTGGGATTCATTCCCCCTCCTCCGCTGCCCTCTCAAAAGAAATGCTAGCATAAGCCATGTATAATGGGGGAAGTAAATGTCCCAAAGGTCAGTCTTGGAAAGTCAAGAAGAAAGTTGGTCTTTTGCAAGCTGTGCATACTTTCTGAGTATTGATCACCAAGAATTGGTGCTGTTAGGTCTAAGAGTAGAGTGGTTCCCTCTTGCTTCCTCCTGTGTGTCCTATTTACATCATTCTTAAGCATGATTCTCAACAGAAGAAGCCTTAAATTACTTCCAAATCTAGTGGTCATACCTCTGAGAATTCCTGCAGATTTGGGGGTTGGATTATTTTGGTTCTTTATTAGTGAAGACATGGGACACTGGTGGCATCATAGGTGAAGGCATTGATAGGTGAAGATTAATACAGAGTTTAGAAAAGGGGTAGTGTATTTCCTTGGTTTGGGAGTCAGTGAATGTGACTCCAGGACTCTGACCCTGGTTACTTAATTGTCTCAAAGCCAAGAGACTCAACAAACCTTCCCCCACACACAATACCCTACAAGCATCCCCATTTCTTTTGTCTCTAATTCTTCCACCCCTTCATGGTCAGCTAAAGGCTTAAACATTCTTGGACTAATTGCACTATATTTCTGATTTGCTTTTCTTCATGTTTATATAGGGTCGTGTATAATGTATGTATTTGCATATTGTATAGTTTTCATGTATATGTGTTTTGCTTCCCCTGGGTACATGGTAAACTCTGAGAACAAGCACTGTGTTAACTTTTTGACACTTATTCCAAGATGGCTGGTATGCTAATGTATACCTTAATGTTTATGAATAAATATGTTCATGAAATCTTAGGTGCATTGCATAGCCTAGATAAAATAATATGGTCCTCCAAACATTGGGCTTATTTCCAAAGTCGTGGCTTCAAGGGTTCATGCCCTTGCTACTTCTTTTTATGGAAAGTTTTAAGGGAAAAACGCAAGGGCATAAGACAAATACCTTATTCTCAAGGAAAGTGGTAGCCAACGTCCATGAAATAACATTCATTTTAATGCTCAGCTGGTATTAGCCTCACTTTGCAGTTTGAGGAAATAGGTTCAAAGATGTGAAGGTGACGGGCCCAGAACTTGAATCCTTGTGACAGATTTATTACTGTTCTTTTTTAAAAGCCAGCCTTTTACAGCAGGGCGGTTTATAGGGGCAAGTTAAATCTTTGACTCGTGAACATCACCTGTAATATCCACCTGATGCCACCAGGGTGTCCCATGGTGCTGTCTTTTATCGTGTTCCTACCCCGGTTGTTGGGGGCTGTTCTGAAGCAGGAGTTCATTTAGACTCAGTGGCTGAGGCCCAGAGCTCAGCAGCAAGAAAGTGGGGTGTTCAGCTCCCTGACTTTCTAGTATGCAGTACCGAGCCAGTATCAGAGATGCCCTTGCCCTCTTTTAACCCCTCCAGTCAGGCTGGCCTCACAGGACAGCAGGGCCTGGCTAGCAACTCTTAAGTAGGCAACAGCCCCACAAAGGAGAGTAGCTTAGAAAAGACCCCATATATGGGTAAATGTCTATAAACATATGCATTTGTTCCGGTAGCTGAGTACACACAAATTTATAGTAGTAAAATAGATCCACGAGAAAGATTGAATTGTTTTACTTACCACTCTAGGTAGAAGAATTTTAAAAGACAATGTGTGAATTCCCACTCTTCAGTTTGCAGTAAAAATCTGCGTTACACTTAGTCCTGAGTGTACAACCCCTTAGGCTTGAGTTTTGATACTCAGCAATCCTACATGATAATCTTTGGTGTCAAAACTGTCACGTGGGAACTAATGAGGTGAAGTCTCCTACTTAGTATTAAAGAGCACAATACCCTCTTAAATTTTTTTTTTCTTCCAGCGCTCTTTAAGCACTTTGTCTTAACTAGTCTATAATTCTCAAGTTTTGGTTTCTCTACTTGAAGAGATCCTTAAAGTATCCCCAGTGACTAGTACGGTTTCAGGCATTTTAATACAGGTGTTCAATAAATACTTGCATACTGAAATAGCGAAGCCTGCACAATAGTTACAGGATAGTTAAACATATGAAGCATTTCTGTAAGGAAAAGTCTACATTAGGGATAGGGAGGTCTTTGATTTGTCCTTAAGATGATTAGAAGCCATTATGAACTGGGGAAGTAGTCCCTGGGGTGTCCTGACTGGCCTTTCGAAATCTGAAATACGTTATTCTGGGTTGGAATTAGCACAGCCTGAATTTGACTTTACCCATGCAATATCTAAGACTGGGTGTTCACCAGGGCTCTTATGAGCCACCAGGATAGACTTACTAAATTAGAGTAAATGTTACTGATGGGAGATGTTGGATTGGTGGTGCCCTTTCCCCTTTCTGCTCCCTGCCTACACAGGTGTGTTTCCCCTCTCAAATTCCCGTGGTTTTTCAGGAAGTAACTGGAATAAATCCTAAACCTACCTATAGTAGTCCAGCATCCTTTTCAATTTTCTCATCTCTTTAGTGAGAGAGCTAATCACAGATTATAGTACCAATTTAGACCCTTCCATGTGCTTTGCTTAAGTGATTAGAGTAACTATCTGAGCTAAATTAAATCTATCAAACGGGGGCTTCCTCAGCCTTCATGAATTTTGCTGAGTGTACTATGTAAGGGACTGGATGAATGACGGTAGGAATAAAGGTTATCAGTTCCAATGCAGATGGTTCTAATGTCCTTGCGAAGCATCACTGAGGGATTTTTTCATCCCATATTATGAATCTAGTTCTAATAGATTGGTCTGAAGACCCTCTTCCATATGTGAAGAGTAAGTATATTATGCCTTTACTATCTAAAGTGCAAACTACTAAAGGCAGAAATAATGTGTATCTTAGAATGCCTGTTTCTGGGATTACCTTACACCCAGTGCTCAGGCAGCATTTTCACGGTTTGGATTGACTACTTGCCATCTGCTCCCCTGAGTATTCACTGCTGAATGACAGGAGAGAAAGTGAAAGGAAAGGTGCAGTGGGAGAGGAAGCTGGAAAAATAAGAGGAAACAACTGGGAGCTGAAGGGGGCCACTTAATGTTAGGTCAGTAAAACAAAAAGCAGAGGACAGGGTCAGGCTTTGGGGGTAGAGGGCTAATGTATTTCTGTGAACTAGTTGAGGAGAGCCTTGTATGCTTTGTTTAAAAGACTAAAGTTACTTCAGAAGAAAAGTCTAGAATCTGACCCATCGTCCCTGTTTACCATAGTAAATCGTTCAAGTCAAAATCAACACTGTCCTCTAGGAATTCTGGTCTTTGTTCTTCAATTCTAGGAAAGAGCTTCCTGCCGCTGCTCCCGCAGTCAAGGGTGCGATGCTTCCAGTAGTGTTTGTGGATAGCTGGTAAGCTTGATGTTTTATTCACAGCTTCAGGGGTAAATGCTGAGTACAGCTGTTGTCCCTATGTTGAGCTTTAACAGCTTGTCAGGTTCCTGCACCTGCTTTTATGCCTGGGCCCAATGACTGAACTTTAGGCAGTGTCTAGTTCAGAGACTTCTCAGGGTCAAGAAACCTCTTTAAAGGAGTGAATTCCCTCCCCTGTGTAGCCTTAGTCAGATTTTATGCGGTTCTGGCCTTGTGTTGCCATCTTTTGGCATTGCTTTCTAGAACAGAGCAGCCTTCCTAAAGCTTAGTCTAGATAGTCTTGTGATGTCTTATCTGTGTCTTCGGTCATCACTGCTCACTTCCGTCACACGGGGAACATAATGCATCAGTTCCTCAACACCTGTTTCATTATTCTGTTCCCTTTCTTACTAGGAATGGAGGGATCCTCAGCAGAACATCATATTGACCTGATGAGCCTTTTCCTTAATTCTAGGCCCATGAAAGGGAGAGGGGGGATTAATAACTCAGAAAGAGGGAACCATAAAATCCGCATATACTAATACGCCAACTCTTAGATTTTAAGAAACAAAATCCTTCCTGAACTCTGGACTACCCCTAAATCTGGTGTGAAGAAATTACTAAAGAGGTGTATCTATTGGGGTTTGGGTAGAGAATATTCACTTGATTTATGTTTTTGCTCTGCCCCTCCTCTTCACAACATTTGGATGGGCACTAATAAGTAGTAATCTTTGCAAATGAATGGTTTTTCTGATAATGCAGATGGGTAACACAATTCTGTTCAGTGTCATTACATCCTTTCAACCAGAGGAATGTGCTTGGGGTGGAGGCTAGAGCCACTGAAAAAGAGGTTTATCTCTGTACCAGAATAACTTCATGTAAGGATTTCATTTATGTTTTTAATATTAGCATGATGTAACTGAGCTAAGCTTTTAGTTTGGTTCAGGCCCACCAAGTTTGTGTGACTTGTTAGGTATCGATTTTTTTTCAAGCTTAGCCATTACCCTGAGCTTGGGGCATCTGAGGGCAGGGAGGAACAGGTGGCTAAAGGAGAAATGTTGGTGCCTGAGAGTACGTTTTCCAGTTGTATTGAATTTCTTACTTGGTGTATTTTTGACCTGTCTTAGTTTCTTTCCTTCTGTGTCCTATGCTATTTTGCTTGCTATTTGTTAGATGTCCTCTGTCAGCCATTCAGGAGTTATAAAATGGAAGTTAGTATTTCTACTCAAATGCTTTGTGGATAGAACCGATAGGTTTAGCATTGATTTCTGGTAGCTTCTTTCTAGTAGAGGAGTTAAAGTGATAAATGCATTTCCATGGCTTTGGACTTGTTTTTGGCACCTTAGGTATGTGACCCTTCTTAGAAGCTGTTTTAGGGGTGCCTGGGTAGCTCAGTTGGTTGAACCTACTTGAAAGAAAGAGAAAAAGGGAAAGAATTGTGTTTTAAACCCTCAACTACCAGTTGAACTAAATGTCTACCAGGAAGATGGGTAGATTTGCTTCCTGTACTTTTGTTCTCTGTGACTGTCCAGCTGTCAAGGAACTTAAATAGGTATTCAGAAAAAAAATTCTCCATTGTTTCCCCTTCCTCACCTTACCAGTTAAAGCAGAAATAACTAGTGATGACACTTTAGGTGGTAGAATTGAAACACAAACCCAACATCTGACCACATGGGCCACAGGTAATTGGTTTAAGCCCTTAGTGTGGTTATGAAGTTGGGGTGGACTGCAGGGGGGGGTGAGGAGATTACTTCTGCTTTCCTCCCAGAAGCTTCCCTGGGTGGTGGTGTTTTTGTTTTGATTGGGGGGATAGGGGGGTGTTCCCTTTGGTAAAATGTACTTCCTTTCCTCCCCGATTGCATTGAGGCTGGTAATGAAGGGTAACATTTCTCTCTGGTCGTTGTTTTTTTTTTTTCCTTTTTTTTTTTTTTTGTATTTGCAAATATTGCATTCTTGGTTTTTACTAGTAGATTGGTTCATTGTCAGTTCTAGCTTTTTTTGCATGAAGATTTAGTCCATTAACTTGCCAGATTTGAAGGCTCTTCTAACTTCTTTGAAGTAGATCTTCCCTGCTGAAAGTTTTGGATTTGATTTGTTTTCAGTTTGTTGAGGAGTCTTGCTTGGGGACAGGTAATTGACAACAGCAGAGATGTTTTCTGTTCCTAGGATTCTAAATCTAATTATAATCCTTAGTACTCACAGATTTTAAAATCCTCTCCAAAATAGGAAGGAAATATCCTGTTGCTTTCTAATGTTTGCTAAAACTTGCCTTTGAAGAGCTGATCATTTTTTTTTTAAGTATTTAAGTAATCTCTACACACAATGTGGGGCTTGAACTCACAACCCGAAATTAATAAGAGTCTCATGTTCCTGGACTGAGTCTGCCAGGCACCCCTAGAAGAGCTGATCTTAACAGGCATCGTCCTTTGTCTTATTAGCCTTCTGACCACTTACCTTAGGGCTCTTTGGAAGAGGTGTGGGGGTGGGGGATGCTTTGGTGGCTCAGTGGATTGTTTGACTCTTGGTTTCTGCTCAGGTCATTGTTTCCAGGTCTTGGGATAGAGCCCCATTAGCTCCCTTCTCAGAGGGGAGTATGCTCAGGATTCTCCATCTCCCCCACCCCACCCCCCACCAACCCCACACAGGGCTCCTGCACACGGTGACTCTCTAAATCTTTAAAAAAAAAAAAAAAAAAAGCGGAGGGGGGGATGAGGCATGGTAAAAAATACTGGTCACTTTGAAAGAGAGAGGAATAATTAACTGGCTCAGTTATGCGCCATTCCCAGCCCCAAAGTTAATCTAGAACCACTAAATAGCACCAAAAAATATTTACTTAGCACTTGTTATATTACAGGAAATGTTCTAAGCATTTTACATACATTACTCATTTAATTCACAAGTCACCCCTGTGAGATAGGTACTTATTTTGTCCTCATTTTCCAGATGAGGAAATGAGACCCTGAGGTTAAGTGACAGGTTATACAAGCTGGGGCAGAGGAGATGGGAAAGAGGAACCTGAACAAGATGGGGAGGGGATCTGAGTTTTATTTGGGTGGATATAGGCACACTTTTTTTTTTTTCTTAGGCACCAGATTTTCAGTTCTCATATCCGAAGGTAACACCATTGATTGAACCACTGAAAGTTGTTTACAATAATCAGGATGAATTTACTGTCTTTAGACATCACTAGTCTTTTGACTGGACCCCAGTATGGTCTGTGGAAGCTGGCTTGTGAAGGGACTCATTTGTTTGTAGTTAAGGATATTGACTGTCCTAAGGGTAGAAATGCCCCTTCTAAGGCTGGAATCTTTGATCTTACTGGTTTCATTATATTCCTCAAAACATTTGGAGCTGATTATTTTTGAGTAATTGTTCCAAACTTTTAGATATTTTCCCATTGGAAAGTATCCTAAGGTTTAAAATTCCATCTAAATTTAAAAGTTACTAAATTTTCTTTTTAAGGGAGAGTTTGGGGAACAATCAGGAATTCTGGTTTCCTTTCATGGATAGAGAGAAAATTAGCCATTTTCCTCAAGAAAAGTGACACTTCTGAATCCCAGCTCTGGACTGTTTTCACTTGACCTCTACTTCCTGTTAGTGGGAAAACCCCTCTCCAGAGGTGCTGGGAGAAGATTGCTGGAGAAGGGTTTCTAGATCCCAGAATAAGAAGTTCAAGAGAGTCCAGCAATATTGTCATTAGGATAATGGTCTTCATAAGTACTAGTTTTCATTATCCTTAAGCTTCATTTTCAACACAATTTGAAAGGCAGCAAAGTAGGAGAGGCTAAACTGGGGAGGAAGAAAACTTAGTAGTTGAATTACATAGACCTTGAAGTGAATGTGTGTGCAAGAAGCAGAGACTTGGATTCACTGAATGAAAATGAAATAACAGGCAGTGTCCAAGGTCGGAACAAAGGTTTTAGTTTACCTAGTTAATTCCTTAGTTTTACATCTTAGTTCACTCCTTATCTTGCATGTGCATATAAACCTAAAACATTTTTTCTCCCCAAAGAGAGGAATGGACATTTTTATAGGAGACCTAGGGGCCACTGTAGCAGCTTAGCTGAGGGATGTGTGAGAAACACATTTCATCATTTTCTGTCCCCTCCTGTCTTAGGCTGACCTGGTCCTTGATGTGCTACCTGCTTCTGCTACTGATCCATACTGCAGAACTTCTCATTCATCCCCAAGGCCTCCAAGCAATGTCCAATAGGGAATCGACTCTAAAAGGAACCAGGCCAACGTTTCCAGCCCCTTCATTCTGGTGACTGAGGGAAGGAAACAGTGGGAGGGGTTATACATGTGTAGTGGATAGAAGGGAAACACAGACTGTCAGATTACTATATCTCTTTAGTTTCTTTTACGAATAGAATTCTGCAACCGTATTATTTCTATTGTGTAAGTATAGGGGAAGTTCAAGATGGTGACCTTGATTAGAATGTGTCCGGAGAGGAATAAATGGAGTGTCTGAGATAAGAGACAGTTGGTTATGAAAGATGTTGAAGTCTTGAAATAATGTGACCATCTGAGGAATTTTTTTAAGCCAGGGTTTATAAAAATATCACTGATACAGCCTGCCCCCTCATTTCCCGCCACAGGAGACTTCTTGGACTTGAGACACTTGTTTAATAATAGCTTGTCTCTGATATTCCCAGTAGCTACCTCCCTGTGAGGAAAGGATAGCAAACGTTCAGGACATCATCATACAAAGTTCCAGTAGCAGTGACACCTACGCGGAAGACTTGGAACTGCAAACAGAGGCTGGGGTCACCTCAGTGACATCTGACGCCGTCCAACCACAAGTTTGATTTTTGTTTTGTGGGGTGAGGGAGCAGACTGTACTAAAGGACTAAAATGATTTCTTGTCTATACTTTCTCGCTTGTTTTTATTTTTTAAATTTTTTTGGCGGGAGAGAGGGATGTTCGGGTAAAATTTCATATCCTATCTGGAGTTAAGGGGAGGATGGGAAAGCTCAGCCCTTCACCCAAGAATAAGCCAGTAATGACATCTCGACGCGTGGGAAGTGTTTCCCTCAGCTGGGAGGATCTGAGGCTGCACCCCAGTGGGATTCCTTGCTAGAGTTGGAAGGCCACTCAGAGGTAGACGCATATTGTAGCAGGAGTGCGGAGAGTTTGGCTGGCTGGGGATGAAATATCAGAGGGGAGGGACATGCGAAGTCCTAGGGGCTTCCCCCAATTTGGAGGCGCGGGCTGTGCTGTGCATATGGGACTGAGGAGCCGGGTGACCGCCGTGGCCTGTGCCTTCCGCCGAGGGTCTGACAGGAACGCGACGCTGCTGGGCACCGTGTTTGAGTCCCGGGAGAGGGCCCAGCCATGCCCAGCGAGCCCGCGCCAGACCCTGGCGTCCTCCATCTTCTCTCCTGCGCTCCCCCTGCTCCAGCTGCCTGAGCCGCGGACCGCAGCACCACACACCCCCGCGGGGGGGGACGCCGCGCCCCATCCCCGCCCCCGGCCCCACCCCAGCCCCCCCGCGGGGGCCCTGACCCCACCGCCGGCGGGCACTGGCTGAGCTCCGAGGCGGCGAACCTGCGGCGGGGACGCCCAGAAGGGGTCCGGGCGGCTGGGGGCGGCGGCGGCCGGGTCGGGGCTCCCCCCCCGCCCGCGCTCGCCGCGGCGGTGGTGCGTCCCGGAGGTTACCGGAAGTGGCCGCGCTCGGCGCTGCCATGTTGAGCCGCCGCTGCCGCTGCCGCCGCCGCCGCCGCCGCTTTGTTGTCGCCTCCTCCGGCTGAGGAGGCTCCCCGAGCGGGGGGAGTGGGGAGGAGGGGGGTCGGCCGCCGCAGCCATGGAGGCCAACTGGACCGCGTTCCTGTTCCAGGTACTGGGGGCCCCCCCCGGGGGGGCACGGGGGGACAGGGGGGCCGGGCCCCGGGCTGGCGGGCGGGCGGGCGGGCGCTCCTCCTCCCCTCCCTCCCGGCTCCGCTCTCCGGCCCGGCCTTAATCCCCCTTTGTTTTTCCGCCCGCCCGCCCCGGCGGAGCGGGGCTGCTGAGGTGAAAGGAGGCGGCCTCACGGGGTGCGGGGGAGAAAGCAGGCCTCAGGGTGAACCCCGGGCCCCCCCAGCACACTCACGCACACACCCTTCCCTCCCGCCCTGAAGGGGAAGGGAGGAGGCCGGTCGCTGTCACCACCCGCGGCCCAGAGAAAGGAGGGCGCCGGGCCGCTGGATAGCGCGGGCCGCTTGGCCACAGCGCGCCCGCCCCGGGCCCGCATCGTGGGGCGAGGGGGGTCCCCAGGTCCTACTCTGAGACCCCCCCACACACAGACGCACTTCATCCATCTTTCGCTCGCTCTCCTTCCTTTTCACCTTCCTCTCCCCTTTTTGTGTGTGTGTGTGTGTGTGCGCGCGTGTGTGTGTGTGTTGACTTTCTGACCCCCCCATCCCTGCGAATAGCGGGTATCCCTGGGTTCCCCGCCACTCCCCCTTCCCGCCGCCCCCCCGTGTGTTTACCCTGTTGGGGGGTGTTGTGAGTGAGTATCCCCTCCCAAACTTTTTTACTGGATTTACATTTTTTCTCTCGTAAGCCTTTGCCGAGCCTTGGCAGCTGACACCCTCTCCCTCTGTCCAGCTCTCCCGCCGTCCCATTCAGCCCGGGGAATCCCCCAGCCGGGCCGGGCCGGGGGGAGCGGTGGGGGCCGGGACTCCAGGAGGCCCGACCTTCTCCCGGAGCGCTTTTCCCTCTCGTCCCACCTCGAACGTTTCCTCCAGCCAAGTGGGGGAGACGGAAAGTGGAGAGAGCAAACAAAGTCGGCTTACAAAGCCCCCAGATGAGTCATTCGTTGGGGTGTTGGTCTACACTTTTTGCAAGAAACTTGAAAGTGCCTGTAGCCGATACGTTGGCAGTCTTCTTGCCCGCCCGTTTTAGGTGGGGGACCCCTGTTGGGAAGACCGAGGCTTATTTTTTCCCTGCTTCATTTCTATTTGCAAACGAAGCACTTAGTGGGCAGTAGTGATGAGCTCACGGGGAAACTTCGGAACCGGAGGAGGTTAGGAAGCTTGTCACTTTAAATGCGTTCTTCCCGCCTCTCTGGGTTATTTTCCTTCTTTGAATAACTTCGTGAAATCCCAGACGCGTTGCTTGGGCGCTTGAGACCTTTTGAAACTAACCAGAAATGGATGCAGAATTTTCAAAAAATCCTCCCAGTCACTGGACCCATCCCAGTGGAGTTAATACAGGAATTGGATAATTCAAACATTACCTATTGTGTAAAGCTGATTTATTGTTTTAAGACATATTTTCTTTCAAATGTGAGTAATTTGATTTTTAAGTAGTTAATTGAAATATTCTGGCTTCTTAAAATTGAAAATACGCAAAATTATGGAACTCACAAACTTCTTTTTGTCATTCTGATCTGGTATTGTTTTATCATGCTTTAAGTCAACTTAAAAATGCATTGGGAAAGATACGATATATAACTAGTTGGCATCCAGATTGGTGTAAAGGTGGCAAATGCCCTCTCTAGAAAAAGCTTTCAAATGGTCATTTAAAAATGGGATTAACGGGCCACCTAAGTGATTTTCATGTGAGGAATGATTTAGATTTACCGTATTAGTTACCATGTTAAACCTGCTGTCCGTAAACTTCATGGAGATTGAAAAAAAAAAGAGTTCTTTATGTAAAGAAAGAAAACCTATAACTAATTTTTGGAAAGTTAGTTGAACAATCTTTTGGAATACTTTTATTCTTTTTCTGGATAAGACAAATGCCAAGCATTTATTGATCAACTTGTTAATTAGATTTTATATTATTTAATTTTTTTCAGCAATTAAAATCTTTTTTTCCACCTGATGGAGAAGTGTGAAAGCTAATAATTGATCCTGGGCTTGGCAATGTGTGCAGTGAAAATTGTTGGAAAAATAATTTAGAGCCGAGGACAGTTGAATGGGTAAAGAGAATATTTCAGTCTTTTCTATGGAAAGGTATGAATAGACTTACTCAGTTTCAGTTTTAAGTAATTTTTACTGGGGAAATGGGAGAGTTAAACTCTCTTGTTTGTTTCCTAGAGCATACTATTGAATTTATATTTTAAAACAATTTAATACCTGCTTGCTTTCCAGATAACCTGGTGGAAAGTGAAAGCCATAGCTGTTAAGATGTTTGATGGATGATTCTCCTAACAGGACATTCAAGATATGACTCACTGATGCTAATTTGTTTCAGTACAAAATTTTTTGCCCTCTGGCACTGGAGATTTCATGGTGCTATATCCTACTACCCTGGGTGATGAAATAACATTTCTGTTTTGTTTTTTTGCCAACCCCAGAATAAGGAAAGCTTGGGCAGGGTTAAAAAAGCCTTAAAGTTGAAAGAGATGGGAGATAAAATAAAAGCTTTGGTTTGATGATACTAGTCAAATAAAAGTCTACCCAGAAGTTCTTTTTTTTTTTTTTTTAATCACTTAACTGAAGGCAGGCCATGGTTGTTATTTTACTCTGTCTCTCCCTCAGAGAACAAGTTGGGGAAACCCAGTTCCCCTCTTAGAAGGCTTCATGTAGAAGTGTGGGGATCCTAGGAATCCTCAGAGAGTGATTCCCGTAGTGGTCGAGGCATTCTACAGCATTTCACCCAAGAAGCAGGGACCTGGTGTGACCCTCGTGTGAGAGTGAGCTTCAGCAATGCTGTAAAAATACTTTATGTTGCCACAGACATCTGAATTGGTAAAATGGCAGTAAGTGCTTTTAGTACTCCATCGAACTAATGGTTGTTTAGAATTGAAAAATGCCTCTAAACACTATAAGTCTGAACTTTGTCCAGAAGATTTGCATTCCCTATTATCTGATCTGTTAGCCTTTGAAATTGTATATCTTGAGCTATCTTCAGCTATTAACTGTTTGTATACTGTATGGAAACTTGGGTATCCTACAGCCAGGTTGGAAAGGGGGTAAGATTTGCATCCAAATTCTGTAAAGTTTCCACTCATGTCTCACGGGCAGACAGATTTACAGGAGCTCCATAAATTAAATTAAAAGTGGACTGTAATTCGGTATAATCCCTGAGTCCAGAAAGATACTCATAGGCAAGCACACAATTTCTGTGAGTACTTCCAGGACTCAAAGGGGGATTCAACCAAAATTATTAAATTGGAACTGGTAACTTTGAATACTACACCTCCTAAAGATTTGGAGGAGACTTGGTTCCAGGCTTAGCTGTTGTACTGCCATCAAGTAAATATGGAGCTGTGTGGTAGATATTCTTATCCATTAGGGGAGAAGAAGCTCTGTGTGAATGTGTGTGTCTGTCTCCTTGTTTTAATCAAGTTAACTGTAGGACTTGTGATTATAGAATGAGAAGGCTAAATAAGTGACTAGAGTGTCTTTAAGATGATAGGATGGGACCCTCCTAGGATGTTGTGTGCTTAAAATATTTGGAACTCTTACATCTGGGTGCGTGTATCCTTTTAGGATTACAGAACTCAAGCATAGGGGCTTGGGCTCACTGTCAAAAAAGTTTCAAAAATAACGTTGGTAAAGTACAACGTATCAGGAAGAACTATTTCAGGAATTTTTTCCATCATTGCCTAAATGTTTTATCAGTCTGGAGAATTTTGAAAGAATCAAAATCAAGAGAGTAACTATTCATAAATACCAAGAACCTGATCCACAATGAAATTTTGGTTTCAGTGCAGCTAAAGAAAATTTCCAGACAGTGTCCAGTTCTGGAGTGGAGAAGGACATTATAACAGCAAATGTCTAATACTTTAATGAAACATATAAGTGCTGGAAGAAGATGAAGATGAAAGGAATTTTAATTATTTACAGTTTGTTTTCTCTTGCTAGTCTGTCTTTGAGAGTTTAGGGTTTGAACAACTAGTGTTGTTTTAAAAGGATGCAGATTTCTAGTGTAAGATTAAATGAACTGAGAAACAACTGACAGGTGTTTTGCTGTAGGCTACCTTCACAGATGCCTTCCAGGCTGATTAATAGCAGGTTTCATTTCAATCAAATCTTTTAGTAGGAAAGTTAAGTGAAAACTTTAAAAGTAAACTTAACAAATAGTGCATATATTCAGAGAGCTAAGTTTCTTTTATCACCTAGCAACAGCCTCCTTCCTTAGTCACTAAGTGACTTTTCTAATGGAAAGGGAGAGACAGTGCCTTTCTTTTCCTAGGTAAAATAGACGATGATTACATGTATGTGTGTGAGTGTATAGTGTGTGCATTACTGCAGTAAGGTACTGGCAAATACTTAAGTCTGGAGTGTAATTTTTTTGACAAGTTATTTAAACTTGGTTTCAGCACTCACAGACTAATGCAAACTGACTTCATCAGCTGGTATGTCCCTTCTGAACCAGGATGGTGTGTAGTCAGCTGTTTGAAAGCAAGATCACTGTGAGCAACTTAGTCATAAAAGTTTTGTTGTGTGCACAGTGATTTTATTTGTATTGGGAGCTCTGAGGGTAACTAGGTGGTTGCTGGATTTCTACTGTAGGGAGTAGCTTATGGGCTCTTTGATTGTTTCTTCTGGTCTCTGTTGTCTGGAGCATGTTGAATTTTGAAGGCCGTTTTGCGAGGCTGAGTTTCTGAAGTGTAAATGTTTGGTTTTAGGCCCATGAAGCCTCCCATCACCAACAGCAGGCAGCACAGAACAGCTTGCTGCCCCTCCTGAGCTCTGCTGTGGAGCCCCCTGATCAGAAACCATTGCTTCCAATACCAATAACTCAGAAACCTCAAGCAGCGCCAGAAACATTAAAGGATGCCATTGGGATTAAAAAAGAAAAACCCAAAACTTCATTTGTGTGCACTTACTGCAGTAAAGCTTTCAGGGACAGCTATCACCTGAGGCGCCACGAGTCCTGCCACACAGGGATCAAGTTGGTGTCCCGGTCAAAGAAAACCCCCACCACGGTGGTTCCCCTCATCTCCACCATCGCTGGGGACAGCAGCAGAACTTCGTTGGTCTCGACCATTGCTGGCATCTTATCAACAGTCACTACATCTTCCTCGGGCACCAACCCCAGCAGCAGTGCCAGCACCACAGCTATGCCCGTGACCCAGTCTGTCAAGAAACCCAGTAAGCCTGTCAAGAAGAACCATGCTTGTGAGATGTGTGGGAAGGCTTTCCGAGATGTGTACCACCTCAATCGGCACAAGCTCTCCCATTCGGACGAAAAGCCCTTCGAGTGTCCTGTTTGTAATCAGCGTTTCAAGAGGAAGGACCGGATGACTTACCATGTGAGGTCTCATGAAGGAGGCATCACCAAACCCTATACTTGCAGTGTTTGTGGGAAGGGCTTCTCGAGGTACTGCGTTTTGCTTTGCTTTTTGTTTTCATTAGGTATCAGTGAACTTCAGTTTTGTCTCTTTGTGACCTAGAATGTTTATAGGAGAATAGCTGTGGGCAGGCCTGCGTTATTAGAGGAGATTGCTGATAGATAAAGTATTACACTTCCAGGTCTAATTCCAGTTTGGTGTGGTTGACAAGTGGTGACAGTGATTCGCCTAATATTTCAGCTAAGAAGTGCCTTGGTGTACTCAGGCCTTCATTTGGCACATTTATAATTCTTACCACTGCAAAACCACCGGTTTCCAATTTAGTCGGGTGACTAGACATGAGGTTCACTGTGCAAATCAAAGAAACTTACTTGGAAGTTGGGATGACCTTGAATACTGTTAGTATAACTTAGGAGGACGCTTTTCTATTTTGCTGTGGTTACTAACATTTCACTAATTTTCATTTTTAAAGGCTTTTAAAGAAAAGTTAATATAGTAGTAGCTTTCTCTGGCAGGTGTTAGGACTAAAACTTTGGGTATTTTATAATTTAAAGAACCAAGGCCTAACATGATTTGATGTTGACTAGGAGAGAAAAATTAGCAGGTAAACGACTAAGATTTTTGTTTATGGTAAGAGAGGTAAGGAGGCTTGCACTGGGGGGAGGGGGAGTTGGTAATTCTGCTAGCTTTCTTTAAAATGCCCTCCACCCAAAGCTGCCAAGCATGTAAACATCACCGTGAGTAGCATTTCTCAATGTGTGTTCCATTACATCTTCTGTTGAAACTCTCTCTTTCACAGGCCTGACCACTTAAGCTGTCACGTAAAACATGTCCATTCAACAGAAAGACCCTTCAAATGCCAAGTAAGAGTTAAAATGACTTATCCTTAGTGTAGCACTTAATGCACATTATCCAGAAGGTCTGAGCCAGTCAAATCTCACCGTTCTTGAATAGTCTTAAAATCACTGACTTGAGTAAATGTGGTCCATTTGAATTCTGGTTTTATACAATATAAATGACAGCTTCTATTTCTGTGAGGCAAGAGCATTTAAAAATATAAATGTGTTGTTTTTGTTAAGCTACATTTCCCTTTCCTTAGGCAACAGTATTTATCGTTACAGGAAAAAGATTTAGAGTCTTGCAAAGGTCATTATGTATTTGAAATGAATAAATGAATAAAATGCTTTAAATTATTTTCTGGGTTGATGATTTTAACTGTAATAGAAGAAAATAGGAATTTTCTCCCAAATGTTACCACTTATTGGATGTTTGTCTGCCAAATTGGAGCATTTTCTAGTTGTTTGAAAATCTGTTGATTTTATTTGACCTAAGTTGTGATAACGAAAAGGTTAAGAATTTTGCTAAATCAAATGACTTTTTTAGACATCAGTAATTTTAGTTTATTGCTGGAAGTCTTTCTGTGCTCCTTTCAGTTAAATGTGTTAATGACTGACTTTATTAAGTAAGTGATTTGAATCCTAAGAAAAATCCAATCTGAGGAAGGAAGCTAGGGTCATTTGAGCGAGTGCCTGCTATGTGCGAGGCCTTGGGCCAGACTCTTAATCCCACCAATAATTTTGGGAGGTAGGTATTTTTATCCTCATTTTACAGACGAAGAAACAAATTCAGTTAGGTTAATTTGCTCAGTGTTACACTGTTTTCATGAATCAAGGAGCTGGATTTAAATCCAGGTTTAACTGACTCTATACCTCACATATTTTCAGTATTCTGTGTTGATATTTATTCTTCCCCCAAAATGTAAGGGTCTAAAATTCACCAAATGTTTTGTTATGATTATGATTCTAGGTAACACATGCAATTAAAATTCAACTAACTCAGTCTGCTTGTGGACACGGATAGGGTAATGCCTAGAATATAACGTACTTTAAAATGAGTAGAACAGGATAGTCTATATTTAAAAAAAGTTTTCCTCCCTCATGCAGACGTGCACTGCTGCCTTTGCCACCAAAGACAGACTGCGGACACACATGGTGCGCCACGAAGGCAAGGTATCGTGTAACATCTGTGGGAAGCTTCTGAGTGCAGCGTACATCACCAGCCACTTAAAGACACATGGGCAGAGCCAAAGTATCAACTGTAATACATGTAAACAAGGCATCAGTAAAAGTAGGTGACACTTCAGATTGTATTTCTGTTGCATTTCAGATTAATGAAATCTGGATGTTTTTATAATGTACTGAAGGTATTTTCACTATGCTCTCGGCACTGTATTCGTATTCATCTTACATGTTTTCTCCTATCACTAAAGCGTGTAAACACACGTCAGTGGAGAGTATATACTGGTGTTGGAAATATACCTCACCTGCATGGATACAAACAGACTGACAAGCCCTCCACGAATTTTGCTTTCAGTCCTGTGCTTGTCTACTAATAACACCCAAGTTAGAAAAGCAGAATTTCCCTGTAACTATTTTTCAACGTGTCCCTTCTTCTATGGAGTTCCAATAAAAAGCTCTAGTATTTCAGAATTGTGGCAGCAGGAGCCGCACTAGGAAGCTGCAGCTGCTGCGAGGCAATTTTCATTGTTTTTATTTAACGTTAAGAAGATTCTTAAGCATTGGTGTCTCCTAACTCCTGTTTGAGTTAATAGCATGCCCTTAATAACCTTAAAGATGAAAGCGGCATCATTAAGTTTGCTTTTCAAACCCAAATCTGTGGAGTTGGGATATCATATCCATCCGAAGATGTAAGTGCTCTACTTACTTTAAATTCAGAATTGAAGATAGACTGTTTCAGGGACTCGTGGATGGAATTCAGTACTCACATTTACCCCAGCTTTGTCTTTGAGATTGCCCTAGCCACCAGAAGAAAGTCTATTCCTAATTCTGTATTCTATTCTATATGTACTATATGCAGCAGAAACATCAAATTCTCAGAATAGGTGGCCAAAAGTGAGTGGGGAAAGAACGTTTAAAGTGTTCTAATCTCATCCAGTTTTGCTTCTTTGTCAGTACATTGGGTTTATTATCTAGCACGCCAAACTTTGTTAACTTTACAAAAATTTCCTTTTAGTGTACCTTGTTGTGGTCAAGTGACCAACTTTATCAGATATTTTGATGAGCAGAAATGAGTCCATGCTGATTTTACCCAAGTTCCGTTCTAAAAGACACCCGCTTTTTAATATAGCAAAGAATTCTTTTCTCTTTTATATTGGTTTTCCCCAGCTCTCTCGATTTTTCTTTTATTAATTTGTCTATTTTGACCAGTATAGACAGAAGCAGCAAAGGAAGATGCTCTGTAGTAAAAACTGTGTCAAGACAAATGATAAAGTTCAGAGAAGCATGAGGAGCCAGAGTATCTAAGTTTCAGATTTTGAGCACCTGGCTGCACGTTTTCAAGGTAACGTAGCGTGTGTGGTTTGTCTTTGGGGCAGCGTGCATGAGCGAGGAGGCCGGCAGCCAGAAGCAGCAGCAGCAGCATGTAACGAGCTGGCCAGGGAAGCAGGTGGAGACGCTGAGACTGTGGGAAGAAGCTGTCAAGGCAAGAAAGAAAGGTAAGGGGAGGTGGCCAGAGCTCCCAGGACGGCTGGACCGGGGTGCTCGTGAGTGTGCCCGGCTCTGAGTGAGGCAGCCACAGCTTAGGGGGTCTAGCTTTGTGGAAACTTGGAAACACTATGTCGGCAACAAATTTCCAAGCTTCCAGATAAGTCTTTTTACTTTAACAGATAAAAATCCTTAGTACTTCTTTTTGTGTTCTTTTGATTTTCCTTTTGTTACAAATTTGGAGCCAGATTTGGTCCTTCCCTCTGTATGTTTAGAGCTCATTTTTATGTCAACCTCCATGCATTATGGGCTCCTCTTTTTCCTTTCTAAAACATTCCCACTTTTGGGGGTGGATGAAATATTCTTATGGTACATAAGTTTATTTTCTTACAACTTTGCTACTTTCTGCTCTTCAGTGTATTATTTATTACATGTTTCTGGCTCTACAAGGCTGGTATCTTTTGGTCTCACCCTTAATCTCATTCAGTTTGTCACTGGGGCTGGCATTTGCTTAAGTATGTACTTAAGTTGTTAGGGACTTTACTGTAATTGTTACTAAAATTGAGAATGGTTGGCTTTTCTCTCATATATCGTATAAAGAATCCGTTGGAGTATCCGTCTTCCACACAGCTTTTTTTAACTTAATACTTAGAGCTTTGGCTTCTGGACTGTTGTGCGGGCATTTCAAATCAATGATTTTGTCAGCGTACCATCAGCCACGGGAGAGATTCTTAAATTCCTTCTTCCCTTCCAGACCTCTTTGTCTTACTGTTTTATTTTAAATTCATAAGGAACCCTCTGCCTGTAGGCTCCTCTGTAATTCCTTTGCTGTGTAGTTTCTTCCCTCCTTTGCTTTCATGTAGTACGGCTATTCCCTTCCACAGATCCCTTCTAAACACCCTGTACTTGGATAAAGATAAAAGGAATAGCGTCTGTTTTCATACATCTACTGGCATTGCAGCCAGATAGGCCTTCTATCTTTCCTTAACGGCTGCTTCCTCCTCTCTTCCAAATGAAGATTTGTCATTATTTAATAAAATGTTTTATCGTTAGGAGAAGAGGTAAGGGTTGGGGGGGCGGGCAGGAAGACGTATATATGCTAGGACAGTCGCATAGTGGGTGAAAGCATGTTACGAAGGATGTTTCAGTAGAGAAGGAGTAAGAGTAAAATTATTTAAGTCCTAGAAAAGGATGATGTTAGACTGAAAGGAAAAAGTGCAGGACGGCGGCAGGGGTGGTGATGGCACATGTGAGAGTGAAAGCCCCTTCTTTGGTGTAAAAAAGAATACCCTTAACAGTGCTACCATCACCTCAAAAGTGGGTTGGTTTTCTCTTTCTTTCTGCACTTTTCTATTTGGTGTTGTATTTCATTTTGCTTGCACAATAAGACTCAATTGTTTAGCTCATCTTCTGACCTCCATGAAACAAAATGCTTTTGTATTCCCATTTGTAGCATGAATCTCTCTGGAAACGACCACTGATGTTAGAAACTTCTGTATTCATGTTAGTAAAATGTCACATTTCGGGGGAAAGGAGACTTCTGCCCTGAAAACCTAAACTTGAGTCAGCAGGTCTCTTTTTTTAAATAAGGTAATGTAAGTTCCCAAACCTGAGTGACATTCAGATCGCCATCTCGGGAACTTTTTAAAAATACACATTTCCAAAGTTCATCTAAATCTCACTATTGAATTTCCTGGGAAGCCATTTAAAAAAAAAAAAAAAAAAAAGCTCCCTAGTTAAATTATTTTGATCATCAGCCAGGTTTGGGAATTCCTGACATAGAGTTTGCCAGAGTTTCATCATATTGATCAAGGGAGAGCTGCTTATTGACTCCAGGGTCAGCGTGAGGTGATTTGACCCATATGTGTGGGATGTGTGCAGACCTTTATCTTTATTTAGTCTCAAATGTATTTCTCCATTTTGACAGCCAAGTTACACACAACTAGCCCACTCATCTGTCTTCTTACTGCTGTTTCCTGACACACCAGCAGGTGGTGCTGAATTTTGTTAAGGGGTGGGGTGGGGGTGTCACCTCTGAGGGAAGTTTTCTTAAAGAAGTGCCCAGGCTTTGCTGGGTAACAAGGACCAGGGTCCCCCACATCACTGCAGGGTCTTCTTGCTTAATTAGTCCTTCTTGGTATGGTTGGTGATGTGTATAATATGTGCAGTTAGATGACACTAGGCATAGAGTGGGTGATTCTGTCAGCATCAGAAAGTGAAGAAGAAATGGGAATGGAGAGGAGAATACAAACCCACTGAGAGAGATTTTGTCTTTCTTAGGAAACCTAACCAGAAACAACAGGATTGTTTTGTTTTGTTTTGTTTTAAAGATTTTATTTATTTGACAGAAAGAGACACAGTAGGAGAGGGAACACGAGCAGGGGGAGTGGGAGAGGGAGAAGCAGGCTTCCCACGGAGCAGGGAGCCCGATGCGGGGCTTGATCCCAGGACCCTGGGATCATGACCTGAGCCGAAGGCAGATGCTTAACGACTGAGCCACCCAGGCGCCCCACAACAGGATTGTTTAAACGATTTTTCTAAGACTGAAATAAACAGATATGAAAATAGCTTGTCAGTCCCTACTTAACAGATCTGTAACACCTTAACAGAAGGTAGCTTTACCTCTGAGGCTTTAGAGTACATAGCATTGAGGACACACAACTCTCTCCGCTAGTTACAGTGTGCCTTACCAGAAGATTTTTCTGATTATCTGTTCTTGTGTGACCATCGGCCCAGCTCTTTGTAAACAAGCTCTTTCTCCTGGTCTGCCGATGGTTGGCTCTGCCTGCATGAAGTGGTAGTGAGAATACTAAGCCCTGCTTGATATCTCTGCCCCCCAGAGTGCCTTGCGGAAGTTAACTGGTCTTCCAGCATCACTGTGAGGTAGGTAAGTAAATCTAAATTTGAAACCAAAAGTGCCAGGCTAAACAAGTTGCCCAAGGCCTTGTGGGAGGTATAGTGTCAGAAAAGAGATTCACATACCCCCAGTCCTGTGCTCAGAAAGAGCCTCCCTTCCTGTTGACCACTTGGTAGAGAACTATAATTTCGTTCATTAAATGTTTGTCCTTTTTAATTAAAAAAAAGTTGATTCAGAAGCTGTTTGTGAATTTTGTTCGTTGTTTGGGGAGTCTAAAGGCCATTTTGTCTTCTTATTTTAGAAGCTGCTAACCTGTGCCAAACCTCCACGGCTGCTACGACACCCGTGACTCTCACTACTCCATTCAATATCACGTCCTCTGTGTCGTCTGGGACGATGTCAAACCCAGTCACAGTGGCAGCTGCAATGAGCATGAGAAGTCCAGTCAATGTTTCAAGTGCAGTTAACATAACCAGCCCAATGAACATAGGGCACCCTGTAACTATAACCAGTCCATTATCCATGACCTCTCCTTTAACACTTACTACCCCAGTCAACCTCCCCACCCCTGTGACTGCTCCAGTGAATATAGCACACCCCGTCACCATCACGTCTCCCATGAACCTGCCCACACCTATGACGTTAGCTGCCCCTCTCAATATAGCAATGAGGCCTGTAGAGAGCATGCCTTTCTTACCCCAAGCTTTGCCTACATCACCACCTTGGTAAACAGTATTATAAAATCAAAATATGGGTTAAAGTAAATATTTACCAGCAACTTACTTTTAGTTTATTAAAGCAAAAAGTAAACCATGAAATTGGGAGATTTTATTACATTAGTTAATAATAGTGTAGTAGCATTTTTCTCCAATTTGGCTGGGATTGTTCAAAGTAGGGTGTGTATGTAACTTATCACTGGACCACTTTAGTTTAATCAGAAATTCCTTTTAGCTGACAGCATTGCTTAAACAAGATAGTAGTTGGCAAGGTAAAATGCCAGAATTAAAACCAATCATAAAAAAGCAAAACCCATTTCAAAATAAAAAAACGGCATTACTGTTTCTAATCCCAAGAAATCATTTTATTCTAAACACTAGCAGAACTCTTCTCCCTATAAAAGGTGGATGGCTGATTTTAACCTGAAGTTCTAAATCCACAGATAGAGAGCTAGTGTAGCATTGTCTGTGTTTATTGTTTTTATGAGTAAATACATGCATTGTCATAATAAAATGCATTTCAGAGAATATGCATTTTACCTTTGGGAATATGTTAATTTCAGGCAGCATTCCCTATGGGAAAGGTGATACCAGCTCTGATATGCAAAGCATATGATAATTTATCATTCTAACTTCAACATATAATAGGGATTGTGACCTGATATTTGGAGATGTAAATATTGCTCAGCATATTAATCCTGATGGAATATAGCATTGTAGTTGACTTTTTAAAAAAATAAAAAATAAATAAAAAAAACCAAAATATACAAATTGTGTTTTGGTAAGAAAAGGCCTCAACTGACGGAGGAGAAGTCAAGCGTGTGGACAGGCAGACTCCTAACAAACAGAGGCCAGTGGGACTCCTATTCAGGAGCCAAGGAGTACTTGGAACAGTTAAAATATATTGCTTTAAATTGGAAGATGCTGGAGGCACTGGGATGTGATATGCCCCTCTCTCTCCCAATCAGAGCCTGTTGATGTTACAACAGGGAAATATGTGTTAGTTGCTCACTAGAGTTTATGTCTTATATTAAATTGTATACAGTTTTTATTCTAACCACTAACTAGGTAGTATGCCCCTTCAGAACAAGCAGAGTGTATCTTTTTTTTTTAATTTTTCCTTCCGTTTCTTAATCAAGTATTGTGCAGATTTTTTCAACTTTGTAAATATGGACATCACTTTTTCTTTTTCTTTGAGAAAACACTTGTATCAGCTTTGTGGTGTTTTCAGGGAGACGCTCTCTGTACTCCCTGTAGAAACCCAGCAATGATTGTGCACGTTAAGACATGTGCTTTTTATTTCTTAGCAGGATGTTTTATCTCTGTACATAAAGTAGAAACCAAAAGTTAGGGAAACAGATACTCTTTACACCATCATGCCACACATTAATGTTTTTAAAGCATTGTGGTTTTTTTAAAAAAAGGTTACTAAAACCAAGACGCTGTGATTTTTTTTAAGTTGCAATATGTTTTGGGGTTTTTTTTTTCTTTTTTAATCTTGCAGTTAAGAGAAATGGAATTTAGTTGTATTAATCTTGCAGAATGTTTGCAGGACTGACTATCAAACTGGATGACTTCCGTTTATACCCCACTGTGTCAGTTCAAGCATCAAATACCTTACATCCGAGGCAGACTTCCTACATCAGGGACAGGTATCTGTGTGTCATTATACAAAACAGTTCGAGGGGGTTGAACTACATAGTAAAAAATAAAATAGTACTTAGTGTAAAATAATTTTATAAATGATCTTTTGTACTTTAGGACATTAAATTGTACAACTTTTGTATATATAAAAGCTTAGGAACTTTCTGTTTAGCAGGAAGGCAACACATTCCTACACTTTTAATGTATATGTTTGTTATAATGTCCATGTAAACATGCCCTATGTTTGTGCCTTTTAATTAGTTTGTCTCAATAAACAAAATGTAGAGAAAAATATGTAGCTATGACTTTGTTACAACTGTTCCTATCCACAGTACAAAGATGGTTTGTTTTTAATCTGTAGAGCATTATGTGTGGACTACTGGAAGGACTTGTGTAGGGAAGGCCCATACATGGCCCTGCTGAGGCCTGGATTGAGCAGGTAGTGGCCACATTTGAAGGAAGCCCACATTTCCTGGCATGCAGCCCCAGGACTGGGTTCTGGCTCTGCCTGCTGGGACCTGTCATCTCTCTGGCTGGGCTGGCAGTCACCATCCACCATGATTCAGACAGCCCAGGCTTCCTCCACAGTGGCCTAAGGAGCAGTCCTCAGTGGGGGCAGGTGTGGACCTTACCCCCAGGCTAGAGTGTGGTCGTCAGAACCCTGAAAGTATTAGTTCTTAAAAAAAAAATATATATATATATATATACTAGAAATGATTGTTTTATCAATTCATTGTATAATAAACAGGAGTGAGACTTCATTGTATGACTTCAGTTAAAATGCTATTTTGTATGCATTCTTTATTCACTTAAGAAGCTTGTCTGCAATAATAAAGCCACGTCGTGTCTTCTTTTGGGAGGGAGAGAATTGGCAGGAAGGGGGTGGTAGCAGGCCACTGAAAGGGGGGCCAAATAGGTTGTATGGTGAGATTCTCCTGTGTCTTGGAACTGGAATTGAGTTTTGATGCTGATGAACTGATTCAACCAAGTGTTGAAGGCACGACGGCCACCGCGCTACGAAAAAGCAGAGTTGGTTTCTCCCTTTCTGGTTGTAACCTGGTTGAGAGCTTCCCTTTATCAGATGGGCAGCTAAACAGTTGTATTAGATAATCCTCAAGTCTGACATCCAGCCTGTTATGCTCTAAGGCTCGCTGCTTGGCCTGCATTTGCCTTTTATTGTGTATCCACTTCCCTCCTAAGGTGTGCTCCTAAATGAAGGTTTCTATGTAAGCAGATGATGATTTTTCCTGTCAATACCAGCACTGTATTACTAACATGCAAAATACTGCAGATTTATTTTGACAAATTAAAGTTAACCGGTCACAAATGTTATGATGGATTGCTTAATATCTCAGAAGCTTCACCAGTTCACTCTGATGGTAGAGAACGCACTGCTTCTCCAGGTGTACCCGTCTCGGTATAGGGCTGGAGAAAGGGGGAGGGATGCTGTCAGGCTGGTTGGTATTGAGCCCCTACCCAGAGGGGTGGAAACACACCAGACTGATTGCAGGAGACTCCTGCCTGTCAGCTTGAGGAAAAGCCAGGAAGCCAGGCCTTGGGTAGTGGCCACAGGCATAAGCCCCTGTTCTACCCAAAAGAGAAAATGGGTTTAGAATATTTCTCATGCTCTAGAACCCAGTTTCTTTACTCGTAAAGGGCTTTAGCCTAGATCTCCTACCCATTTGTGTTCAGCTAGATTCATCAGATGTCCTTTGGGTACCAACAATGTGCCGGGCACTGTTGGGCACTAAAGGGGCCCGTAAAGGCGAATCTGGTGTGGTTGCTAACTCCAAGGAGGCTGTTAGGAGAAACACGATGAGTACTCGAGTGACAGCAGATCAAGATGAATCTGACGCTTCATTTCGTGAAAAAGTTTGGATACCTACATCTGTTTTCTATAGAATTGAGACTTCCCAAACTTTTTCTGATAATTGCTTTAGTCTCTATTGACTCAGTGAAAACAGCTGGAGGAAAAGTTTCTAGTGTTGCTTTTGCCTGGAAACGGGAAGTGTTATTTCACTGAGTTGCTAGCTAAACTTTACAGTCCTGGCTGTCCAGGTCTCTGCTCTTTTCAAGGGGTCCTGCATTTTGGTCCACTCTAAAGACACCTGGGTTTGGGACGTAGAGGGGATAGTGAAGGTTTTCCCTGAGGTGTCCTCAAGGATCCCTGGACAAAAAAAGTCCAGTGTGTTCATGGGATGTAATCACTTCCCCCTCCCTGCTCTAATAAATCTGGCCCTCAGTCCTGCACTCTTTCTATTTCCTCCTTAAGGAGTCTTGTAGCCTGAATGAATGCCATTTGTCCCCATTTGAGCCTATAAATCCCCACAGACCCTAGCAGATTACTGGATAATCTCCCCCTGGTCTTGTAAAAATGGGGGTGGGGGCAGGTCAGTGTGGGGTGGTTCAGGACTCAATACTTATTGACTTTGTGCATTGATCTGGATTCCAGCTTGTCCTGGTTTCCCACTTTTGGGCACTCAGACCCATTTAGTTCCCAAGGAGGGAATGGAGAGACGGTCAAAGGCTTTGCTTTGGGTTTTTGTGTAATCTAGCTGTCTCCTTGGGGCAACCTGTCGGGGGCCGGCTCGTTAACTTTTCCCTTTCTGAAAGAGGCATTTGACCCAGATCTTGGCCCTGGACTGTGAGGGTCAAGTGTACCTCACTTTACAAAAACTGCCATGTCATGGTAAGAGAAGGGATTTTCACACTTTAGATTCTGTATCACCACTCGCATCATCCTTTCAGAAATTTTCTTCATCCTTGATTATCTTAAATTGACAACCCATCTCCTTCCCAATCCCTAAATATCTGTTGGAAGAGTGCATAAAATAAGAACTTAAAATCACTATTCTTACTGGAATGACTCCTTTCTGGGTATGTAACTGCCAGCCATGCAGGAGGAATTCTCTGGAGTGTTTTTGTAAATTTATGTTCTTGATGGATTTTTCTCAAAGTGAGGTTCATCTGAATTTGGCTGCATCAGCCCTGTTACCTCTACGTCACTTTTTCCTAAACACATTTATAAAGAACCTGGAGCAAGAACTACCAGGCTAAAGATGGACATTTGAGGCCAGCATCGTGTCCTGCCAGTGAGCTAGTCCTTGGGCGTGGCAAATGGAGAGGGCAAGGGGACCAAGGGGCAATAGAAGGGAGACGCCTTCCCAGTGACTGTTCCATCAGCTCTGAAAGCCAGTGCCCAGGCAAGACCGGGAGCAGATGTACCAACTCTAGAGGCTGCTCACGGAGAGGGGAGCCAGCCTCCGGGACTGGAATACAAAGTTAAATCTTTGTCAATCTTCGGGGCAATCAGGGGAGCCACTAAAGCCACGGTCACCTTAATTCACTGAGAGATCTGACGTGAAGGAGCCTAGATACCCAAGGCCCTTGCTCATAAGCCAAGAAATTCCTAGCTTTGTTAATGGTGGGAAAAGAGCCAGAGACATCAACTTCGCTTAATGGGGAGGACGGGGAGTGGGAGGAGGGAAATGGGGGACTTGGAGATTAGGAAGAGGCCCGGGAAGGGGAGAGAGATTTTAGAGAAAATGTCCTTGTGCTTCCTGTGGTGTAACCGTCACCCTGATCCCCTCCCCTCTCCGTTCATCTGCCTTGGACTGGACATGATTGCTCCGAGGACTCTGAGACAGGCTGCTAGTCCAAGTCAGCTGTGATCATTTCCGCTTCAGTCAATGAGCAGAAAAGAGGTGTTCTTTGGCCATTAAAAAGGACAGCATCAGTAGATGAAGAAACAGGCAAGATTCAAGTGATTAGTATGGAATCCTCCAAGGTGGGGACCCATGAGCCACTTTCAGCTGAAGAGGTGGGGGTCCCCCTTCCTGGAATCCCAGAGCTTCATCCCAAGACAGTAGGCCCCGACTCACAGTGGCCTGTCCCACACAAGAGAAGTTCTGGCACTTTGTCAACACCAGAAGCTCTGTTTCTGTCAAGGATCTCCGAAGGAGGAGGAACGGGGCAAGGGTGGAGTTGGGGACAGAAAGCAAAGGAGACAGAGCCTTTCTATATGCTGTTTCCAGACCTAGAATGTCCTCCCCAGGGGCGCCAGCGTGGCTCAGTCACTTAAGCATCTGCCTTTGACTCAGGCCATGATCCCAGGGTCCTGGGATTTAGTCCCGCATCGGGACTCTTCTCCCTCTCCCTCTGCCCCTACCCGCCCCCCGTGCTTTATCTCGCTCTTGCTCCATCGCAGATAAAATCTTAAAAAAAAAAAAAAAAGTTCTCCCAACAAGCAACGCTTCAACACATTTGCTCCATTGTGAACCCCTAGATATCCCGCAAAACCAATTTAAATGTTGCTCCTTCTGAAATCTTCCCTGTGACGTTAGGCAGTTGGCTGATTCCTCCTCAGCATAACAGGAGGAGTTGGGAGATGCCCAAATAAAGTGGATGTAGTCTAGCACCCTCTGGTTTCTAAGTTCAACTGTTGGTCCCACACCCCTTAAATCTCTGGTTCCAAGTTAGTGGGGCCATGGCACCTGGGGTTTTGCTGAGTTTCCTTTGTATGCATGAATCCCTGTGTCTGGGAAGCCTGAACCACAGCAAAGAACCAAGTGCCAAGGCCAGAAACAGCAGCGACAGGTAAGTGAGGCCCCCAGAGGATCCCAAGCAGGGTGAGAATCGCTATAAGGTCCCTGTAATACAGGGTTGCAACCTACAGAGCAGAGGGTTGGGAATCGGACAAGCCTGGGTATAAATCCAGGCTGTGCCACCTGAAGCTGTGTGATCTTGGGCAAGATACATAACCTCTCTGGCCTCCATTTGCTCAGCTATAAAAAAGAATGATGACAAGAACGAACCCCACCTCCACCTGGTCCCATTTCCTATCTCAGTAACAGCGACATCAGTTCTCTCAGAGGCACTAACCCCTTCTCTGTAAGACCTACAAAGGAGCTGAATGCTTTCCTGCATGGCTTCCCCACCTCAGACTCTCAGGTTTTGAGGACTGGCGTCCAGCCTAGTAACCAGAGCCTCATCTAAGAATGAGAAAGTTAGATGGGAGACCCATCTCCCGAAAAGCATCTAACTGAAGGCTGGCCAGAGATGTGGCAGAGAGGATTCAGGTTAGACCCAGGGAAGAACCACCAGGCTGGGAGACCTGGAAAAGCTGCCATGCCACGTGCCCGTGTGGGGATGGTGCATCCTGCTTCAGAGAAGTCCTTCCATCTCGCCTCCTTCCTTCACATGCATCACATCCGGACAAGACGCCTGCACCGCTCGCTCTTCTCCGCGGTCCCGCCATCCTGACAATCAGAGTTAGTTCTTCTTAAAGCTGGCTGCAAGCCTGGCACAGGCCTGACCGCCTGCCTTCCCAAGAGGAAGGGAAGCGCCGCCTCCTACCCAGGCAGGATGGGGGAGAGAAGCCTGACAGCCTTCTCACACCTGCTTGCTCCTGAGTCAGTCCTCGCCAGCTTCACCTGCTCTCCCGAAGAAAAGCGTCCTGGACTCGCGCCCTCGGAGAGGGGAGCCCCGCGGAGAGCGTGGCAAACGTAGCTTTTTTTGCCAGGGCTGCATCGGTCAAGCTACTGTGGTGCCCAGACTGCCAAGACTAGCGTCCTCCACCGTTTGGCCCGATCTCCCTCGCCGGCCTCTTCTCGGCGATCCCGCCCCTCCCGGGCCAGGGCCCACTGGAGTTACTACCGGGCTGCGGGGAGCCGCGGCGAGCCTCCCTCCCACCCAGGGCGTGTCGGCCCCGCCCCGACTAGAGCATTGCCGAGCCGGGATTGGGTGAAGTCTCCTTCCTGCGTTCTGATTGGCTGGGCCAGGGTGCTCATTCACCCAGAGCAGTCCTCCGGCTGAAGTTTCTCCAGTGCCGCTTCGCTTTCTTCTCCCAGCACAATCGTTGTACGCCTTTTTTTTTTTTTTTACAAGTTTTTTTGTTTTTGTTTTAAGATTTTATTTATTTATTCATGAGAGACAGAGGGAGAGAGAGAGAAGCAGAGGGAGAAGCAAGCGCCCAAGGAGCAGGGAGCCCGATGCGGGACTCGATCCCAGGACCCTCGGATCATGACCTGAGCCGAAGGCAGACGCTTAACCATCTGAGCCACCCAGGCGCCCCGTTGTACGCCTTCTATGTAAATAGATAAAATGCGGTTCTATGCTTCCACACGTGAGGTGCCGCCGAATACAGGGTTGGCCCCTGAAGGATGGCCGAATCTGTCAGTTTATTGTATCCTGCACCCGAATCACACAGGTGCGGCGAATAGGGAGAAGCTTGTGGGAAGCTGGGGGGAGGACGGCGTTTCGCGTCACGGGAATGGCCACGATTCATCCTGGGATGCCCTTTGCCGGGGTAGCTTTTCAGAAGACTCTCCGTTGCTAGAACAGGCCCTTTCTACCGCCTACACTTATATCTCACATTTCATTGCCTTCTGTCATGTTGTTCCGTATGTTAGGAATGCTTTTCTTTCTCATTCTTTTTTTTTTTTTTTTTAATGTGGTTAAATACTCCTGCTCACTAGGATCCTCTGGAGAAAAAGCAGATTGCATGGCTTGGGCACGGAGCACATAAAGTGAGCCTGGAACGTTTTCGAAAAACTTATTTGGAAATAATTTCAAAATTACAAAAGGTTGCAAAAATGAAAATAGTACAAGACACACCTGTGTGCCCTTTACCCAGACTCACCTATTGTTAACATTTTATCCCTTGCTTCATCACATATGGCCTCTCTCTCTAACTTTTTTTTGAACCATTGCAGGGTTTCATACCTCAGGGCCCTTATCCCTAAATATTTCTGTATTTCCTAAAAATTGACTTACACTCCTACACTCTTCTGAACTTTATACACTGACATTTACATAATACTTTTATTTAATCTACCCTCCATATTCCAATTTTGTCCATCCTTGATAGCACTTTCTCCCCTCCAGTACAAGGTCTAGTTTAGGGTCAGGTATTGCACTTAGTGGTCGTGTTTGTTTGTTTGTTTGTTTGTTTTTAAGTAGGCTCCATGCCCAGGATGGGGCTTGAACTCATGACCCTGAGATCAAGGCCTGAGCTGAGATCAAGGGTCAGATGCTTAACCGACTGAGCCACCAAGGCACCCCATTTGTTGTATTTCTTTAGACTCATTAAATCTGGAACATTTACATAACTTATTATTATTATTATTATTATTACAGACCCCTGAATTTTTTTTAATAGAATATTCCTATTTTGTGTTTATCCCCCCTTGGCTACATTGAGATAATGCATTTCTCAGCTGGAGTACTGCTGAGGCAATGTGTCCTCAGGATATCATATCTGGAGGCACATGATGTCCCTCTGTCCCCCATAGACAATGTTAATTTCGATCATCCAGTCAAGGTGTTGCCCAGTTTCTCCACTGTATAATTACTTTTCTCCCCCTTGCAACTAATAAGCAGTCTGTGGGGAAACACTTTAAGACCCTTTAAATATCCTGCTCCTCATCAAAATTTCCCCCTAGATTTAGTGTCCATTGATGGTCTGATTCAATGTTTGCCATGGTGGTGTAAACATCTCTTTGCACAAGAAGGTAGGGATGGGCATGTACCAGAGAAAATGGGAACATACTGAAAGAACATAGGAGCAAGCAAATGGTCAAATCTGGAATAATCTAAGCATCAAAAAAATAATGCTAATAAGTTATAAGCCATTGAAGGAAAGTAATAATCCATGAATCCACAATAAAGAAATGCCTGTATCCTCCTGCTCATTTAAATCTCAGTGCAGGGGCGCCCGTGTGGCTCAGTCGATTAGGCGACTGCCTTCAGCTCAGGTCGTGATCCTGGAGTCCCGGGATCGAGTCCCGCATCGGGCTCCCTGCTCTGCGGGGAGTCTGCTTCTCCCTCTGCCCTTTACCCCCCTCGTGCTCTCTGTCTCTTGCCCTCTCTCTCTCAAATAAATAAAATCTTTAAATAAATAAATAAATAAATAAACAAACAAACCTCAGTGCAGCCTTCCAGTGAACCGACCCTGCGGTGGTAGCCATGCCCCTCTGTGCTATTATATTGGCCCTGTCTCTCCTCTGACCCACCACCATCATGTGACACTTTCCTGACTAGGGAATGGAGCTGAAATGAGCCCTGGCCTCTACCTCCCCCTGACCCAAGGGAGCAGGCCCTGCAGGCTCAAGGATGGGACCTGGGGCTGAGGGTCTGGACCCTGGGAACCCAGTCCTGCCATAGGCTCAGGGTCCCCTTGTCCCAAGGGCTCAGCCCTGCCAGAGGGTTCTGTTTTCCCTTTTAAAGAGGCACCCAGTAAGTAGAATCTCCCTCAAAGACATCACTGGGTCCTCTAGGGTCCTCTGCCCACCACCTTGGAACTGGCTGTGATACAACCTCAGGGAAGCTCTCCTGCCAAAGAATAAGACATTTGGGCCTTTCCACTAGTGCTCAGAGCCTCGCTCAGGGGCTGATGATGTAGTGTCAGCCTCCTCTCCTTCTTTTCCTGGCCACTGACGGGGCAGGCTCAGGGCCTCTCCCTCCAAGCAAGAAGGAGCCCTCCCCAAATGTTCCTTCACCTGTGGTTCAGCTTCCCAAATCCCATTCAGGATTATTCATCTTGCCCCATCCCCAAGCTCCTCCATGAATCATTATTGCTGGGAGGAACCAGATTTAAAACATGTTGGACTCAGTTGATCTCAGGCAGGCCTCTTGAGAATTACAAGAATGACAATAAACAAAACAGGCATCATTCTTTGAGTGTATTAAAGTGACGAGGAACCGACTCTGCAGCCAGGTCACCTGCGCCCCTATCCCAGCTCTGCAAAGAAACTTGGACAAGTCACTTAATCTCTCTGTGCCTCAGTTTCCTCATCTGTGAATAAGGCCTAATGGTAGTACCTACCGCGGGGCTGTTGACGAGTAAATGAGGTAAGAATGTGAATGTTGGGGGCGCCTGACTGGCTCAGACGGTGGAGCCTGCAACTCTTGATCTCAGAGTCTTGAGTTTGAGCCCCACGTTGGAAGTAGAGTTTTAAAAAAATAATAATAGTTGGGGCGCCTGGGTGGCTCAGACAGTTAAGCGTCTGCCTTTGGCTCAGGTCATGATCCCAGGGTCCTGGGATGGAGACCTGCATCGGGCTCCCTGCTCAGCGGGGAATCTGCTTCTCCCTCTCCCTCTGTCTGCCACTCCCCCTACTTGTGCTCTCTCTCTCTCTCTGTCAAATAAATACATTTTTAAAGATCTTTAAAAAATTAAAATAAAAAAATAATAACAAAAGGAATTTCTAAAAAGAATGTAAATGTTGGGGCGCCTGGGTGGCTCAGTCGGTCGGGCATCTGACTTCGGCTCAGATCATGATCTCAGAGCCCTGGGGTCGAGCCCGGCATTGGGCTCCCCACTCAGCTGGGAGCCTGCTTGTCCATCTCCCTTTGCCCCTCCCCCCGCTCATGCTCTCTCTCTCTCTCTCTCTCTCTCTCTCTTAAATAAATAAATAAAGTCTTTTTTTAAGAAGAATGTAAACATTAACTGGCACAATTATGTGTTTGCTTTTATAATAATTGTAGTTGTTCCCTGCAGGAATGTAGAGAAGGGCACGGACTCTGGAGTCACAGGCTGGGTTTGTATTCTGGTTCTCCCACTTATCGTTGCAACCTGGGCAAAGCTTTTTGACCTTCCTGTGCCTCAGTTTCCACATCTGCACTTGATCTTAGCCGAAAGGCTGAGAAGCGATTCAGTTTCCATATCTGTAAACTAGAAGTGAAAAATAATGCCTGCCTTTTAGGGTTTTTCTGGATTAAATGAGCTAAAATGTGCAGAAGTGCTTAAAACAGGGTCAGACAGATTGTGAATGTTTGCAAAACTTTATTCATCTATTATCATCTAAATTTTTTTTTTAATTTTTAAGTAATCTCCCCATGGGGCTCAAACTCACAACCCTGAGATCAAGAGTCGCAGGCTCTACCAACGGGACCAGTCAGGCCGCCCATACTATTATTAGCGAGGAGGAAGGGGGTATTCTAATTGTCATTTTAGAGCTGAGAAAACTGAGGCTCAGGTTAAGTATGTCAGCGGTCAAGAGTGGTACAACAGGGCTTTATTTGTACCCTGGTCTGACTGACTCAAAAGTCCGGGTGCTTCACCGTGCTACACTATGCAGAGCAGGTTTAAGGAGAATTTAGGAAGAAGAAGGAATCTGCTGCTCCAAGCCAGGATTGAACCTCTAGCCTCTGTGAAATATTTATACCAAATGTTTATCTCCAGGCCGACTTTCTGCTGGAGCTGGCCTGGTGCAGGACCCGGGGACCTCTCCACCTCAACTTGTGGTGGTGTTGGGAAGATCAAAGTACATGCTAATATTCTATTTTGAAATCCAGGCCTGAGCCTGTAGCGTAGTCCTTCTCTGTAGATTTCTTAGTTTGCTGTTCCACGCCATTCACTGTCAACCCTGCTCGCTTTTCCAGCCTCATCTTGCTGTGTTATCCCCGCCCGCCTCCCGCCCCCCCCCGCCCCCCCCCCCCCCCACACACCTCCCGCTGTTGACAGCCCATCCACTCTGTACTCTGGCCACAGCGGTATTCACCCACATCCAAACCCTCCGCAGCACTCCCACCTCCGGGCCTGTGCTCGAGCTGTGCCCCCAGATGCAATGCTCTTATCCCCAGTTACAATGGTTTCCAGCTTTCCAGGCCTGGCTCAGAAGCCAGTTCATCAAAGGCGCCCTCTCTGCCCTCCCCCCCCCATGAGAATGCACCCCTCCCTCCCTGTGTAGCCCAGAGCCCTCTGCTCGCACCTTAATGTTCCTGTCACACGCTGCATTGTATTAGTTGCTGGCGGCTCCCCATCTAACCTCCTCTTAGACTTGGGGGGTGAGGAGGGGCGATATACTCTTCATTTGGGGGGTCTCAGTAGAAGTACACAGGAGGTGGGGGAAAATGGTCCTGGAACTGGGTCGCCTAAGTTAAGTATAACTATGGAGGAAAGGTGTTTATGTTTGACTTTCCTCCTTCCCATCACAGTGATCCTGAAGGCTCAGTACAGGCATATGCATATACAGGATTGTAAAGGAAAAGTATGGGCACTGTAGGAAATTTGGGAAGTTGAGAAAAATATTAATGATAATTACATTTTTAGAGATTTTATTTATGTATTTATTTTAGAGAGAGAGAGCACGTGGCATGCGCAAGTGGGCGGAGGGGGAGAGAGAGAAAGAAGCCCAAGCTGACTCCCGCTAATCAGGGAGCCCCACACAGGGCTCCATCTCAGACCCTGAGAACATGACCTGAGCTGAAACCAAGAGCCAGACACTTAATTGACTGAGCCACCCAGGCACCCCCAATTAATAATAATTATTAATAAAATAAAAGTAATATATAAAACTCTCATCCTCGAACTTGTTAATAAGTTGGCATATTTTCTTCCATGTTTATAACTAACTAAATAAAAATAAATGGGCTCATACTACATAAACTGTTTTGTAGCCTCCCTTTTCCATAACATATCATGAACTTTTTTTTTTAGATTTTATTTATTTATTTGACAGAGGAGAGAGCACACAAGCAGGGGGAGTGGCAGGCAGAGGGGGAGGGAGAAGCAGGCTCCCCGCTGAGCAGGGAGTCCGATGCATGCGGGACTCGATCCCAGGACCCCGGGATCACGACCTGAGCCGAAGGCAGATGCTTAACCGACTGAGCCACCCAGGCGCCCCTCGTGAGCATTTTTATAGACACTAAATATTCTTTACAAGTAATCCTAATGGTTACCTAAAATTCCATTTATGTATGCCTGATTTCCACCCCACCGCCTTGCAGAGGACGAGCTCGCAGCGGCCGTACAGGAGGACAGGACCCCTGGAGCCGTACGAACTGGTACCATTGAAGGGAAGACAGGCGGTTTTATAAGGGCCAGCCTCTCATCCGTCAGAGGTCTGTCCTTCGGCAAATAGTTAGACAGTCCCTGACTTTTGATGGTCCAGCTTGCGATTTTTTTGACTTTATGATGGTGCAAAGACCATATGCATTCAGTAGAAACTGTAATTCGAATTGTAAATTTGGATCTTTTTCCCCGGGCTAGCGATATACGGTACATGCTCTCCAGTGATGCCAGGCAGCAGGATGCAGCTCCCAGCCAGCCCCGAGATCAGAAGGGTCACAACCGATATACTGATCACCATTCTGGACCCACACAACCATTCCGTTTTTCACTTTCAGCACAGTATTCGATAAATTACATGACATTGTCAACACTTGATTATAAAATGGGCTTTGTGGAAGATGATTTTGCCCAACTGGAGGCTAATGTCAGTGTTCTGAGCATAGTTAAGGCAGCCTAGGCCGTCATGACGCTTAGTAGGTTAGATGTATTCAATGCGTTTTTGACCTATGATAGCTTCAGTTTATGATGCATTTATCAGGATGGAACTCCACTGTAAGTTGCGGAAAATCTGTACTCAGCTCATGGGGCCTGCCAGACTGGGAGGTGCAGTCACTGAGACAGAAGACACCGCTTGCCCCCCAAGAGCTCATGTGGAGAGTAACTATTAATACCCCGACCCTGCGCTATATGTAGGTGGAGGGGGCAGAGGGACCCCCAGGGAGCAGTTCGCTATGCAAGGGAAGGAGGGTTCACAGAAAGTGCGACAAGAATGACATTGGTGCTGGCTCTCTGGGAAAGGGCTGAGGGGCCCTGGGGGTCCTTCTCTCAGATGGAAGTCGGACTGACAATCCCACAGGCCTCCATCTAGTTACCATCCCAGGAGGGGGTTGTTTACGCATTCTTTTTTTTTAAGTAAAAAATGTTTCCACTGTTCCCACGTTTCACCCATGTGTTCTTTCAAAACTCCCACGTGTTACCACCAGTTGTTTATTAGTGTCCCTTGAGTTTCTTGGTCAGATCCATGAAGGTGGAGAAAAAGATAGGATTACCCAAATTATCTGGACGTTTACACCACTTTCTTTTCCACCTCCGGCCTGATTAAGCTGCTTTTGGTGATTCTAAAAGGAGAGGGTCTCTTGGCGGCTGAGACAATGTGGTTGTTTCCTCAATGTGTGCCCCAGCATTTGTGTAGGTCTGCAGGAGTCCCAGAAGGGAAATGTCCCGTTTTGCCTGTGGTCCAACTGGAACCCGCTCTCTCCAAGCTTGAGCCCCGCAGCCCTCCAGCCGCCTCAGCCTCGCCGCAGAAGCGACACATGGCAGATAGGCTCCCATTTATCTGTGCTTAATATAGCCACAGACTTGGCCAGAAGCTGTCCTCACCTTCCCATTGGCTCTGTGGGAACAGCAAGCAGTCTTGACTGCTCTAGCACGGGGGGAGGGGCGAGGGCCGGGCAGGGGAGGGCGTGGAGCATAGGGTAAGGGGCGGCTGGGAAGGGCCTCTCGAAGGAGTTCAGATTTGACTCGCCAACCCATGGCGAGTCATCCCTATCTTTTAGTAACAAGACAGAGACATCAGCAGTCTCTGCTTCAGCAGGTAAGTGTGAGCACTGGGGAGGATGGAGTGAAAGGCAGGAGCCCCGTGGCCAGAACAAGGGTGGGAATGGAGAGGGGGGCAGATTCCAGGGAAATTCAGGAAGTAGAAGGCCCTGAATTTACTCAGGGGTTTAAAGTGGGAGAGGAGGAAGGCAGCCTGTGAGGCTGGTAGCTCAGGTGTGTGGGAGGTGTCCTTTGACACCTCCCACAGAGCATTCTGGCAAAGGAGGACGTGGAGGTCATGGGTTCCAGGCTTGCTGTGCTGGAGGTGAGGTGGCTCGGGGCCAGCTTGTCCAGGCGCAGCCACGCCTTCCAGTCAGGGGCTCAGGAGAGGGAGGGGGACCGGTACCGGAACGGGTCAGGGGCTCAGGAGAGGGAGGGGGACCGGTACCGGAACGGGGCACGCCACAGACGCCGGGCAGCAGATGCCGTCAGCAGTGACGTCGACGCTAGCCATTCTTGAACATTCCATGTGCCAGGCAGTGTTCTCGGCACTCCACATGTGTGGACTGGTTTCATTCTCACCCCAATCTTTTGAGGTAGGCACTGTTGTGAGCTCCAGATACAGGGGAGGAAACGGAGGCACACGGAGAAAGTTCAGTAACTGCCCCGAAGACATGCCACAGGCAAGTGGAGCAGCCAGGGCTTGGTACCCACTCCACTCTAGCCCCACTGGGAGAACATTCTGGGAACTGTGCGATTTAAGGGAAACTGAAGAGGATTGGGCCCCGGAGAAGCTCTTGGGGCAGGCCGAGCAATAGAAAGGAAGGAACTGGTAGGAAAACCAGGAGCGTACTGAGTCATTTCAAGGGCATGCAGGGCTACAGGGGGGCAGAGTGGGGCAGGGAGGAGGCCCTGGGTGGAAAGGACTGGGGGCTGGCTGGTGCTCCCTGTTGAGAGCTGTCCCCAGAATGCTGGGCAAAGAGGCCAGACTGCAGGATCCAGGGGCCACTGAGGAAGCAGACAGAGTATGTCTGGTTTCTTTTTAGAGGAAGTCTATTGAGGAATGGGCAAGAGAGAACCAGGGTGTGGCCTGAGGGCAGGGCCGGGCGGGGGCGGTTAAGGGCTTCTTAAAAAGGGGGGCATCCTTCAGGTTTGTAGGTATGAAGCAGAGAGAAGGGGAGAAAGAAGGAACTGATGGAGTCTCCTGGAGCAGGAGGGTTGGGCTTGAAATGGCAGGGACGTCTCATCCTCTGAGATGAACTTAGACAATAGGGGCCTGACCCAGGGCAGAAGCTGGGGGAATAAGCTGGGGGTGGGGGTGGAGGAAGAATGGACAGGACTCGATAATCAAAAGAACACAGGGCAAGGGAAACTGAGGACTGAGGTCTCCAGCTGCCAAGCCAGAGGAGGAGGGGCAGGCCTGGGGAGGGAAGGGCTCTGAGTTGGATTCCAGGCTCCTTACCTGTGAGATGTCCAGGGGAACTGCAGGCCTGGCCTGGGAACCCGGGGAACTTGCAGCTCAGAGGCAGTGGCGGGAGTGAGGGAGGTTACCCAGGGGGCTATGAGAGGCAGGGGAGGGGACTGAGGAAAAGCTTCCAGGAAGACAGCCCTGAACGGAAGAGTAGGTTAGCACTGCCCAAGAAGTGTCCTTCAAGGAAGAGCATCCATTTGAGTGACTGGTTTCATTTGATGACTCTATTAATAATACATTAAAAGATTTTATGAACACTCAGAGGGGAATGCAAACAGGGCTATCTCCAAGTCTGCCCATGCATTTTTCCGGGCTCTGAAATGCCAAGGTGACAGGGAGGAACTGCAGAAGGATCTTGCAAGTCAGCAGAAAAGTGGCAGACCAACTGCACTGTGGGTAGGAGCAAGGTAACACCTGTGATGACGTACATGATCTAGAAGACTGGCAAAGAGGATCAACCCCAAGCCCCCGGTTACAACTTCAGGACTAGAGCCAGGAGTCAGCATGGAGGCGTGAGTCAGTCCGTCTAGATTGAGGATCTTTAAGCTGGGGTCTAGGGGTCTAGGGGACTACCTCTGGGGTTTCAAGGGCCCCCCTGAAATCAAATGTATCACCAAGAGAAGGAGCGTGAGGAGAGGGGGTGGGCAGAGAGTGGAGATCCTCAGAGGGTCTGGGAGCCCAGTTCTGGAGCTGCGCTCATCAGGCTAACCTGGTGTCTGATGTCCCCAAGGAGGGTGTGGTGCTGAGGTTTCTCCCCCTCCCAGGTTCCCAACGCGCTGAAAAAACTTTCCCTTGACATGCAAATGATGGAAACACATGGTGGCTGGGGCACTTTGGTTTGTGGTTTTTACCATCAGATGTCTCTGTGGCTGAGCGGGTTGATCTGTCTCCGCAGAGCTAGGGGATTGCAAGCCCTCAGAAGAAGAGGAGAGGGGGGCTACTCCCTGGAGTCCGGGCCCAGATGGGAAGTGGGTCTCTAAGGCCGGCTTGTCTCCGACGAGGATGCAGACCCGGAACTGTACCGTCTTCAGAGCTCCTAGATAGCTCCTCTTCAATGCAGGCTGCTGGGCTGTCGCCCCCTGCCCCACCCTACCCACCCTCAAATTGGAGTTTGAAACCAAACCACGTGGGAAAAGAACAAAGTTGATTTCCCATTTATTGAACAAGTTCTTCTGTGGAAAATCTCGGGGCTCGGGAGCCCCTGAAGTGACCGGGGATGCCGGGAGGAGCTGGGGAGACGGCAGAACGGATCTGATGATGTGACGGGTAACAGCTTCGATCTCCTGACCCCCTCCTCACCATCTGACCTCAGCACTGGGTTTCCTTTCCCGACCCCCTTTCCTGACCCCCTCCTCCTCTGACCTCAGCACTGGGTTTCCTTTCCCGAGTCCTGACTCCCAGGGGCCGCCCCTCCCCCACACCTCAGCCGTTCCGGGCCCAGATGTGCGTCCACACTCCGCACCAGCCCGGGCAGCCCGGCTCTTAGGTTCCCCTGCTCGTCGAGGGCTCGGGTCCCCGCCCCCTCCCCTCCTCCCTCCCCCCGCCCCCCCCCCCCTCTCCGGGTGAGCCTTCCCGGCGCCGGTCCCCAAGCCGGGAGGGAGGGAGGGGCAGGGCGCCCCGCAACCCGCTCTGCGGGGGGAGACCGAGGCTCCTCGCTCCCGCCCTCCGGCCCGCCAGCGGGGACTCACGGCGGCTGGCGCGGAGAGGGGACACCGGGGGCGGGGGAACTTGCTAACCTGGCCCCGGCGCCCCCCGGCCCCGCGATTGCCCCGCTTCCTCCACCCCATTCCTGCTCCCCTCCTCTCTTGGAGGGGATCGGTCCTCCGAGCGGGTCTGGGGGCGCCGCGGCCCGGCCCGCGCCCCGCCCGCGGCCCCGCTCCTCCCCGCGCGGGCCCACTTGTGGCCCCGCCGGCGGCCGCGCAGGGACAGCTGCATTTCTCGCCGCCCGCCGCTAGGAAGCTGGCCTCGCCTCGCATTCTCCGCCTCCCGCGCCCCAGCCGCGCCGCCGCGCCGGGCCCGCCGCCGCCACCGCTGCCACCGCCGCCGGCGCGGGATCGCGGCCCCTCCCCCGTCCGCCGGCCCCGCCGGCCCCGCCGGCCCCTCCGGCCCGCGGGGAGCCGATGCGCTTGGCGGCTGCTCGGTAAG
>NW_027397096.1:14340186-14346527 GCF_003265705.2 Callorhinus ursinus
CGCGGCCGGGCGGGCGGCGCGGGGAAGGGCAGCGAGGCCTCCTCGGGCCAGCGCCGCGCTGAGCCCCCGCCCCGGCCGCTCCCCCTTTTGTGTGGGCGCCCCTCGCCGCGCTGCCTGGGCCTGGGGGCGCTGGCTGGTGGGGGGGCGCCTGCCGGGGGCCAGAGCTCCTTCTAGGAGGAGGGGAGGCTGGCTTCCTGTCCCCGCCAATGTCACAGGTCGGCTCAGCCCTCTCTGGTCCCACCCGGTCCCCTGGGAGCTGCATCTCCCGGTGGCTCGCTAGGGAAAGTTCAGAACGCGCTGTCCCCGCCCCTGCTCCCCCGCCCCTCCGGCTCGGTGTGCCCCGGGCTCTAAGCTCCAGGGGGTTGGTGTTGGCGTTTGTTCATTCTTTGCTCTTCAGTTTCTCCTTGCATTGTTGCCTTACACCCAGCACTGGCTTGGCCATTTCTTTTCCTACTGAAAGAAGTTTGGGCTGCAGGAAATTTATACTGAAAATAAATTCCCGGAGAGGAATTTGTTTTAGGAGGAGGGAGGTTTTAGATTTTCCTTTATTATTTATTTCATTATTTTTATTTTTATTATTTTGTTTTTGGTGAGAGTGGAGGGTGAGGGGAATGACTGGGAGTTTAGAAATAAGATGTCTTAGAGGTGGTACCGGATGCAGGGAGACCATCTCGCTCCCCACCTGGTCCCAGGGGAGCAGTGCCACTGAGCGCGTGGGGAAGAACCCTTCCTGTTGGTTATCCTATTTTCTAAGTGTCCTGAGCCACCTGGTCCAGGAGCAAGGACTCGGGAGATGTTCAGGGCCTCTCATCCCTTTTCTTTGGCAGGCATGCTTATCTTTACAGCCTGGCGCGGGGGGGTAGCCATGTATGCCTGAAAGGAGAGGAACACGGGAATTCTCTCCTGGAGGAAGTCATCTTACCATGAGATTTGGCCCCCTTGAGGGATCAAGTGTGAAACGGGGCCTTCTCTCTTGTCGAGGGTCGATGTCATTGGGACCTCTATTTTGAATGGGGGGGGGTGGCCTCTCTGGAATGGAGAGAGAAACCTGGCTTAAGTCACCAGGAGGCTGAAGGTGTGTGCAGGAGGGTTGGGTCGGAAACACTCCCATCCCCTTTCTGCAGCTGGAAGGAGCAGGAAGGAGCCAAGGGAACAGGAGTGGTGCCTCAGGCCCCGGGCACGTCCTTAAACAGGAGAGAGACCTTGGTCAACTAGGATGCCCCGAGGAGTGATAATATGACGGGGGGGGGGGGGGGAAGGGGGGGCGGGGCCAAAGGCTGGGGTCACGGCCCCCTTTGGGAATCTGGTGAAAGCTCCAGCCCCTCCTGCCTCAAGCATGCATGTGTGCAGGGACACGTTTTGTAGGCACTCTCAGAATGTTACCATACCCTTTGGAACTGGAACCCCTCTCAAGATCCCTGATCTTCAGTCTGGTCCAGCATAGGCCATTCAGAGCAGTTCCCTCCTTTGTAGCCGGTCAGTGAAGAATCCCAGGGTGTGAAGAGTAGACCTCCCAAGAGGTCTTTTCTCATGAGCTTCTCATGCAACTTTGGGCTTGTGGCCATAGAGACCCGGGACCTCTGGACCAGCTCCCAGCTCCCTACAGTTAGCCAGAGGATGGGGGCGGATATCTGGGGTGGAGGGCATCTCCAGGGGCTGATTTTGCTGTCTGTGTGGTGGGAAGGCTCTGGGCCCTGGGCCGGGGCCACAGTGTTGTTGAATTAGAGGCAACTACGAGGGTTAGAGTATGGGATGGATATTCTGGTGTTTCTACTGGGTATAGGAGCCAGGCGCTTTAAGAGCCCCAGCTTATTCTTGGGGAAGTGGGGGTGAGGTGGGAGAAGGAGCTGCAGTGGGGAGTGTAAGTGTGAAAACACGCCTCCTCTTGAGGAGGTTTTGGGGCAGAATTGTCCAAGGCCAGGATCTAGGTACTGTAGTTTCCTTAGATCCCTCTGGACTTAAAAAAGGCAAGTGGGGGCTAGAGGAGAGGGTTGTCACCAATCCCACGGCACCCCCAGGAGGCGTGGCCTGCCTTGTCTTTCTTAGCCAGAGCCCCCTAGTTTGGCTGCTCACGTGTTTGTGGCATCTACGTTTGCTGGGGATCTGGGAGAGCCTTTAGTAGGGTCGGCCATCTCTGACTTCTCTGCTTTGGTGTTGGGAAGCCCTTCGTAGACTCAAGTGCCCCCAGACAGAGGTAACTCATGGGGGTTTTGCTTTGTTTAACTCTCCTGCACAGTGTTTGGTATATAGTAGCGCTCGCACTTGCGTTCTCCTTGACAGCTTCCAACCTTTATTCTGCCTTTTCCCTACCCTAGCAGTAAGTGACAAAAGCCTTGGGGGCAGGAAACTGGGAGTCAGACAGGGACCACCCCTGACTATATAAGATGCCCTGGAGGAGGCGGGGCCTCTGTTTTGTTGGCTCGTATGCCTACTGGAAGTAAGAGCCATAGAGGGCCTTGGAGAGGCGGTGGTCCAAGTCCCTGAACTTGGGACTTGGAGGTTGTCTTGGTGAGATGTAAGGGTCCTGTGGCCATGACTAAAAATTCACGTTCCTCAGTGGCCAGGACTTGTCTGTCTGCCGCTGCCGTGGACAGCACCTGTTGGCGAAGTTAGGGAGCTGTCTGCGGTGGCTCACTCCTCCCGGGGAGCACCTCCTGTGCGTCAGAGCAGCATACGCGCTCCTGATCATGGGGCTATGACTCTTACTTTTTAAAACCGGTCGTAAATGAGAAATGCTAGAACAGTGCCTGTAAACATAAACTCCCTTGTAAAATGTGACCTTTTCATTTCTGTGATGGTGGCACCCAGTGTCTTTGAGGACTGATGGGTGGGAGAAAAAAGTTCCAGCTCCCTCTAACCTCCTCCCCCCAGGAGGTAATGGGGCCCCTCTGTGCCCTTCCCTGTCGAAGCTCAGTGTTCAGAGTGTCGGATCTGAAGTGAGAGGCCCAGCCCTTCATCTTCCATTCTGATTTTGTAAATGCTTCAGTCTCTCAGCTTTAGAAAGTGTGGAAGGAGATCTAACACGTATACCAGACAAGGAGTGTGGTGTAATTCTTTAGTGGAGAAAGATCATCAATTATTATTATTATTTCCGCACATGGGTGCTAATGTTCTGAGGCGTCTTACTGTTAAGGAAAATCTTTGGTAAAGACTGTAGAGGCGGAGCCTGGCTTTAGAAGGGGTCAGATGGAGTGGGGTGAGGTTTTTGAATTATGAGCAAAGGGGACTGCACGGTGGGGAGACGGGGAGCCTGAAATGTCAAGGGTGACAAGAGAGAAGCATAGTTGGGTGTTGAATGACTCAGCATCCGTAGCCCTGCTGTGGAACCAGCTCATCCCCCTTCTCTTTGGAGACTCTGCCCTGTAAGCTGGTGGGGGTCGGGGAGGGGGGAAGGATCACAATAAGTTAGGAGAGTTGCATTGCTTTTATGTTGATGCTAACCTTGGTCCTGGAGGAACAGGGCAAAGAGGGCCTGGAGGAAGGGAGTCTAGTGGGGATGGGGACGGGCCCGAGATGCAGTCAAGAGTGGAAGCTGCACGGTGGAGGCAGGTTCTGGGAAGGAAAAGATTTGGGGAATGGTCATTCCAACACTCACTGAGTGCTGGCAATGGGTCAGCCCGTTTCAAGTGCTTCTCATGGATCAGCTCGTTTCATTCTCACAAGCCTCTATGAGATGGTATATCTATTTTTTCAGTTAAGAAACAGAGACGTTGGGGCGCCTGGGTGGCTCAGTCGTTGTCTGCCTTTGGCTCAGGTCATGATCCCAGAGTCCTGGGATCAAGCCCCGCATTAGCTCCCTGCTCGGCGGGAAACCTGCTTCTCCCTCTCCCACTCCCCCTGCTTGTGTTCCCTCTCTCCTGTCTCTCTCTCTCTGTCAAATAAATAAATAAAATCTTAAAAAATAAAAATAAAAAAAGAAACAGACATAAAGCGGTGAAATAACTTGCCCAAGATCACATGGCTAGAAGGTGGTAGAGCAGGATTTGAATCCAAGAGGCCTGGTTACAGAGCTTACATCCTTAGAGAAATTCTCGGAGGGACCGCTCCTGGGCTGGGGGTGGAGAGGTGAGGAGGGTGGGTGGGAGGTTGAAGGGGTTCATGCTGTGCTTGAAGAGCTGCCCGTGCAACGTTCAAACATCACTGGAACATGCCTGGAATGTTCAGCTGGCTGAGAACCACTGGCCAAGGGCCAGGCACTCTACTGGGGCCTGACCCCGAGTACAGAGGTCGTTACGAGACGGCCCCTGCCCGCAAGATGCCTGTGGTCTAGTAGGGGACACAAATATGTTAGCCTAGAACTCCAGTTGCCATGGCAAGTACTGTTGTGAGACAATGCACTGCAGAGGGGACGCTTTGCCAGCCAGAAGAATTGGAGCAGGGAAGGCTTCCTGTAAGAGGGGGCACTTGAGTTGAGTAAAGGTAAAGATGGCTCCAGTCTCCAGGGCTTTTGATCTGGCCATGGAGTCCATCACACTGTGAACTCTGATTAGAACTGAAGGTCAATGTTCTGGATCTGGCAACGTGCTGGCCGGGATGAGGCAGGAACCGGGAAGTGCAGTTGGCTTCCTTGATGTCTTGTGGTTTTTAAGAGTCACCTCCTGTAATGCTTGCAGTGAAGTTGCTGAAGAAGAAATAAAAATCTCCTAGGAGTTACTGCTCAGAGGGGCGCCTGGCTGGCTCAGTCCGTAGAGCCTGGGACTCTTGATCCCAGGGTTGTAAGTTCGAGCCCCCTGTCGGGTGTAGAGATCACTTAATTTTTTTCAAAAAAGTTACTGCTCAGAGCACAGTGATTCACTCTTGTCTCCGAACTTAGAAGCAGAACTAGAGGCAAATGCATGTAAGCTGCAGAGGAAGGACTCAAATAAGGTATGAGGAAAACGTTCCTTGCAGATCGGATGTGAGATGTGAGAAGAAGTGACTCATAGGAGCGGAGGGGAATGGCCTCCCCTGAAGGTCTTTAGAAATGGGAACAAGTTTCATTTGTCTTGGTGGTTTAAGAGGTTTCATCTGGAGACAGGAAGATGAAGTAGAGGCCCCTAGAGGTCTGTGTCAGCTCAGCCATAAGAGGGTAAAAGGAGCTGGAATTTTTGAGCTAGAAGATTGCTCAAATCTGGCCTAAGTCCTTATTTTACCAAGGAAGTGAGTGAAGAAAGCCCCGTAACGTGGAGTGGCTCGTCCATTAGCCAGTGAGCCAAGACACAAAGCACATCTGCCCAACAGCTGGGGTCCTGCCCTACACTGCTCCCAGTCAGAGGGGATGCTTCCTGGGAGGACCCACAGGGTGGGGGCCAAGCCCTGTGAAGAGGGCTGCAGGAAACCCCCGCAAGTGGTTGATCTTTGGGCTCTTGGCGCTGGAGAAAGCGTCAGCTCCGCTCAGATGTTTCTGAGAATGACGTTCCCTGTTGGAGCTACTGGGTCATCTTCGTCACCCTGCTGGCCTGACCCCTAGAAGGGCTTTGGGTGCACATTTGGGGCCCTCAGTAAAGTTTGCTGAATGAAAAGTGAATCGCAGACAATCCAAAAGTTATTACTCTTTTACCATACACTTGCTGGGCTGGTGCCTTTGTCCTTCCAATCGTGTGTTTTGCTTAAGCCAGCAGCAGAATCTTTATCTAATACCCCCGGCCACAGAGAAAGGTGTACCAAAGTGTGCGTGGTGGGGCAGGGGCGGGGAGGGGGGGCAGGCAAGACGAATGAACACAATGCAGTTTCGGATCTTCCTCAAAACGTACAGTTCTTTGAAAGATCGTCAAGGGCTGACGTTATGTTCATTTATAATGTTCCTTTGTAATGTTTTAGGTTTGTTGTTGGGGTTCCTAGCACGAAAGTAAAGGCTGCATTTTTCAAATGTGGGAAAAGCCCAGATACAGTGCTCTAAACCGCCTTTGGCAAGAGGGCTACAGAGATCTCTGAAGAGAACCTGGCTTGCTCTCGGAAGACAATCTGATTAAGAAGGAGCCAATCATGAACTGGTGCTGGACAGTGGGTTTAAAATCCCGGGTGGTGGGCTTTACTTGCTGGGGTCAATTTAAGCGGACTTGGGCCAATTAAAGCAAAGCAGAGGCAGAAAAGACTCCGCTTCCTCCTCTAACCCTGTTGTCCCTTGTTTGTTAAGGCAGCAGTAGGTTCTAAGGGGACCTGACAGAGCTCTGGTTCGGCGCTCCGTTGGGGGAAGATTCTCTGTGGTCATGTAGGGCGGTCAGGCATAGGAAATGATTTCATTTTGTTCAGGTCTGAGATTAGTTTCGGTTTCAGGCTGTGCCAGGAGCTGAGCAAGCCAGCGAGCTGGGGCGCGAGCGGGGAGGGACGAGCTGGGGCAGAGTCTCCCCATCCAGCCCCAC
>NW_027397096.1:14346627-14473411 GCF_003265705.2 Callorhinus ursinus
AGGAGGCTGTGGAGTGTCTGTGTGCCTGGAGGCTGGGATGGGTGATGAGGGAGGGAGCATGGGAGGATATCCGCGGGTGCACGTAGGACCCAAGCACGCACGGTTCCGTGACTGCTGAGCCACGGCCTGGGAGGTCATAGGGAAGCTGTCAAACACACAGTACCTGCATGAGGTGGGTTTTCCATGAGCAGGTGTAGACCTGAGGGGAAGGCATAAGTATGCCACAGGACCCACGTGGGCTGGCGTCCTTCAAACTGGCCCCCACTGTGCACATTTCCTTGCAATTGACTTTCCTTAAAAAAAAAAAAAAAAAAAGAAGTCGAATTAAGTTTTGTGAGCTGACAGTTGAGAATTTGCAGACCCTCGCAAATTGGGGCATCCTGTAAGAACGTCAAGCTGTCATTTTTCCAGAGACGGTTTGGGGCCAGTCTGGTTGTTTCCCGGGGCATCATTATCCTAGAAAATCCACGGTTCTCCTCCCCTGACTGGATCTGGGGGAGGCGCACACAGATGTTTCATCCCTCTTAGCAGTCCCAGCGCGTCACTGCATTTTATTTGTCCAAGTCATAAATTCATTTTATCTCTAAAAGAGAGAACCACTGGGGCGCCTGACTGGCTCAGTCAGGAGAGCATGTGACTCTTGATCTCAGAGTTGTGAGTTCGAGCTCCACGTTGGGTGTAGAGATTACTTTTTTTTTTAAGATTTTATTTATTTATTTGACAGAGAGAGTGAGCAAGAGAAAGAACACAAATAGGGGGAGAGGCAGAGGCAGAGGGAGAAGCAGACTCCCCACTGAGCAGGGAGCCCGATGCGGGGCTCCCTCCCAGGACCCTGGGATCATGACCTGAGCTGAAGGCAGACGCTTAACTGACTGAGCCACCTAGGTGCTCCTAGAGATTACTTTAAAAGATAAAATCTTAAAAAAAAATAAATAAATAAGGGGCGCCTGGGTGGCTAAGTCGTTTCAGCAACCGACACTTGATTTTTGGCTTGGGCTGTGACCTCGGGGGCTGTGAGATTGAGCCCCAGGTCGGGCTTCACGCTGGGTGTGGAATCGGCTTGGGATTCTCTCTCTCCCTTTCCCTCTGCTCTCCATTCTGTCCTTCCGTCCACCCCCCACTGTCTTCGACTGCTCTCTTTCTAAAAAAAAAATTTAAATAAATCAAAAAATAATAATAAGTAAAAGAGAGAATCACTGAATTTTATTTTATTTATTTTATTTTTTTAAAGATTTTATTTATTTATTTGAGAGAGAGAGTACATGAGGGGGGGGAGGTCAGAGGGAGAAGCAGACTCCCTGCTGAGCAGGGAGCCCGATACGGGACTCGATCCCGGGACTCCAGAATTATGACCCCAGCCGAAGACAGTCGCCCAACCAACTGAGCCACCCAGGCGCCCCGAGAATCACTGAATTTTAAAGCCAGAAAGGATTTTGAAGATCACGCAGATTGTTCCTAGAGGAATTTGTAATCCTGGGTCGTTCGGGCACCTCGAAAAGCCCTATGGTATGTGGTTGAGCACATGAGTTTGAATGCAGCCTCCAGTACTGGCTCTTGTGTTCTGGGGGCGGGTTACTCAGTCTCTCAGTCTTGGTTTCCTGACCCACACAATGAAGAGTATTGAGATTCCCTAATGGTTGCTAATGAGAATCAAATACTTATGAAGTCCTTAGCGCAGTGCTTGGCATATTGGTAAGTTCTCCATAAATGTTCGCCGCTGTTGCTTCTGCCATCTGTCATTGTTTTTCTGATCGGTTCTTGAAATCACGTGGTCGTTGGTGGTCAGGCCAGGGCCACAATGCTGAACACTCTTCCTCCCTCGCTCTCCAGCGTGGCCAGAAGGTGACTTCATCAGGCTTGATCTACGACGTGAAGAACATTTATGGAAGCGCGTGTGTAGAAATCTCGTGATGAATGTTCACAACAGAGCTAGAAGAGATGGGCTTAATCCATTTATTAGATAGAAATTAGACTTTGGGCAGGAGCGTATGTTTACCACATAATTTGTTTCCACAAATACCGTTTACTTGTGCTTAGAGGTTCCCTAAATGCCAGATTGGTTACCTCTGCTGGAAAGTTTGGGGTGTTTTTTGATGTTTTTATGGAAGAGTTCTTCTCAAGCTGGAAACATCCATTTCGATGAGTTGTGGAGGCAAGCAGGCTTTTGGGTGTAATGGAAATGTTTCTGTAGCCTGGCTGCTATTTATCAAGGGTGAAGACAGTGCGTGTTTTAAAAAACTATGGGCTTGGCAGAAGTCCACATGGCTTAAGCCAGGCCTGCATAAATGTGCTCCCAAACGATTTGCGCTGACCTTTTTTGCAAATTGCTGACAGCCTAGGAGCCTCCCAAGGGAGTCCTTTTAGTCTGAACAGTGTTGAGGCTGGTATAAGCCTCTGCCTTGAGGGGGTCTTTTGACACCTTTGATGGGGTGGCACCTTCTGTGAGGCTGCTTTGGTATGTTTTCTTAGAATGTGGAAACAAATGGAAATTAATTTTATGTGGCATATCGTGCAACATTCCCTTGAGATACTGCCACTCTCTGGGGTTACAGAATTGAAATCTGTTTTTGATGCTGATCCATGGCACTTCTCAAATTTCCCCAATTAAGGGAGGGAGCATGTGAAAGTGTGAAATTTGTGAGGCTGTGATTTGAAGTCCCAAGACCAAAGATCCAGTCTCACCCCTGCCACGTATGGACTGTGTCATTCTGTGCAGATCACCTAACTGGAGCCCAGGGTGGGGCTTGAACTCATAACCCCGAGATCAAGACCCGAGCTGAGATTAAGACCGACTGAGCCACCCAGGTGTCCCAGATCACCTAACTTTAATTTATACTTTTCTTCACGTTAAGCTGTTATATTATATCCATAACAATAAATGGCTATTGAACACATCTGCTAAACAGAGCTGGTAATAATAATCCCTACCGCGGATCGTTGCAATGGTCTAGTAATAATAGCGAACATTTATTACATGGCTTGTTGCATGCCAGGCACCTTCTTCTTCTTCTTTTTTTTTTTTTTTTAAGATTATTTATTTATTTATTTCAGGAAGAGAGAGTGCATAGGTGGGGGGTGGGGGGGTGCAGGCCAAGGGAGAGGGAGAAGCAGGCTCTCCACTGAGCAGGGAGCTGGATGCGGGGGCTCGATCCCAGGACCCTGAGATCATGACCTGAGCCGAAGGCAGCCGCTCAACAACTGAGCTACCCAAGCACCCCTGCCAGGCACCTAATTTATTTACTCAGCCCTACGTGAGTGTAGTATTATCACCACTTTACTGAGGCACAGAGGGTTGAGTCCACTTGCCCAAGGTCACACAGCGGGTTGAGGAACTGGGATCCGAACTCAGAAAGCCAGATTGCTGAGTCTGTAGATGGTGTTTACAAGAGGGCTTTGTACCGTGGTAGTGTTGGGCTTCTTATTCTTTGACGGCTCCTCTTAGTATTTGAAGAGCTGAGGGACGGATAAGCTGAGCCTGGAGGTAGATTAAGTGTACAGATCACGGTGTTGGAAAGAATGAGGAGACAGCGCATATGAGAGCTTTTTTTGGAGTTATAGGGAAACAGCTGTTTCTAAGTTTGGGACAGAGCTGAGGAGAGCGGCAGGGACAGAGAAGGACATTTTCTGGGTGGATTGTTACTATCTGCCATGAGGGAGGGCACCGTCTGTGGATTTAAGAGCCACGTGCCTCTTTCCTCTTCTTATCACATTTTATCTGGAAGCCTGTCTTTAAATCCCAACTCGGCCCTCAGCCATGACAGCTTTAGAAACTTAGAAAACTTGCCAAGGATAGTGAATTCTTGCGACATGAAAGGAAAGGTGAAGAATGGGCTTTTTCGTGGAATTTCTATGAAGTGCATATCGGGATGCACCACAGAGTGGCTTGTGTTCAGTGAAGAGAAGATTGGAAACTTGCGTGACTTCTTTTTTTTTTCTCGTGAACTGACTTAATAAGAGAATGAATCATCCTCTTAGCTAGCATCCTGGAAAAGAAGAAAGGAGAGAGCAAGTGAGTGGGATGGCATTTGACTGAAACCAGAAGCCTTCTGTGGCGGTCTCCCAGGTCAGAGGCCAGGCTGCCACGCGGGTCCTGGAGGTTCAAGCCAAGGCCGAGGTCCCTCCAGGGCTCTCAGCTTCCCCTCACGGCCACCCTCCGCCCTGCTATCCCTGTGAGGCTCTGGGGAACGAATAGGCCTTAAGGGGAAATGGATAGGGGATGTAAAGTGTCCTTTTTAAATGACAAGCCATCGGTCAAATTCACACACAGCAGTGATAATTTTGAAGACATTCACATAAAAATTCATTACATAAAACTAGACAACTCAAAAATAGCTTTTGACCTTCAGGGATGTGAATGGCTACTTATAACCCCATCCTGTGAAGGTGGCCGGGGCCCTCCCTGTTGATAATGCTTGATCCCTTCGGTCATCCACATCACCCTCTGGGGATCTCTTGTTCTCTTCCGGGACACTCCAGGTAGGAGTCTTGGGGAGGGGGCGAAGGGGGTGAGCACTCCCTGTCCGCCCAGCCCCACCCACAAGTTACCCTCTTCTTCTCTGAGTTCGCCCGGAGGCTGGGGAACAAACATCTCCTTTTCTGAGACATCTTTTGTGACCTTTCTGTGGACCTTAATTTGGATTCTGAGCTGAGGCTGGGGTCTGCAGGGGAATGTGAAGGCTGCGGGGATCTGGAGGGGTTTGCAAGGAAACTCCTCACACCAGCCCCCTGGAATGTGGAAAGGGTGGTTGTGCTTTCAGACTCTCCCTGGCTTCATGGCACACATTTCCCACAGTGTTGGCTTTTCTCAACAATGCCTCTCTGCCTCATTTTCCTTCCTGCCCGGGCCATCAGCAGCAGTTACTGTTAATAGCTCCCATTTGTAAGAGGACTTACTCTGTGTCAAGCATTTCACTTTAAGTAATTCAATTTAGTACCTATATCAACCCTATGAACCAGGGATTATTGTCTTTTTAGACTGGGAGCTGAGGCAGAGGGCTAAGGGGTAATGTCACTTGTCCAAGTAACACAGCCATTTGCTGGGTGGAATGGTTTTGGGTTTTAAACTTTTATTGTGAAATTTTTCAAATATACATGAAAGTAGAGAGACCCGTAGAGTGCATTCCCATCATCAGACTTCTTCACTCTTTATGGGGAAGCGCTGACCCCAAGGTTTCTGTGGCTTCAGCATCCAGCAGGATACCTTTGTGTGAATTCGAAGAAGGGACTCTTTCTGCAGGCTACAGAGCTTGGTAAGCAGAGCCCAGGCTAGATTCCAGCCCCTTTTGCCCCCTTGGATGGACACCTTGTGAAGTGAACAGCTCACACAACTGTGCACGGCGACCGTGCCAGCTAACTTCTCATCTAGTTTTCGGCATGAAGAAAGGAGACTGTAGCCAGCCACCAGTCCCTGACAGTGATGATGTCTTTGGTTGGTCCTCAGCTATGTGGGGTCATGGGAGAAAAGTTCAGTCGTTGGGGACATCTTGGGTTAAAATAAATTAAGCCGGGGATTGGGGGGACGGTGTGATTCTCAGAGGAGGTACTTCTGCAGAGGAGGGTGAGGGCAGATGAGTCGTGTCTTCTGCTGCTCCTGTTTCCTACTGGCCGCCACCGGCTGTCCTGATAACTCCTCCCTGATGCCTTCTCTGCTGTGTTCTGTGCCCAGGGCGCAGGAAGCACTCGTGTGTGGCCACGAGGCTGGCAGCGTGCGGGGTGTGAAAACCCGGTGTGAACTCGCTCTTGGCTGCCACCCCCCTGGAGTCGCTGGGACAAGCTGCCTTTGCCTCCTGGCGGCAGACCTTCCCTCAGCGCTCAGTTGAGCCAGTGGTTGGCTGGGAGGGCCTGCATTCACACCTGTAGAACTATTCCTTTTAGGCCCAGAGTGGGGCCCGTGGGTCACCAGATGAGGAGCTTCTGGAGGGGAGGGAAGGGGACTTTCTGACGACGGTGCTCTTGGCTCTCCCTGTTGCAGCGTCTGGCACTGGCACTCTGGAAATATTTGTGAAACCAACAGAGGCAGCATCCTGCAGACCACGGAACTGGGCTGAGGGAAACAGGTTGAGTAACTTGTGAGCTTCAGTCAGGAGAGGCTAGACCATGCTGTGGTAATCATGGAACGCTGACGACCCCCCCCCCCCGGTGGCTTGACACAATCGAGGCTTAGTTTGTGCTCATGGAAAGTCTGATGCAGTTAGGCAGTCCTCCCCCATCTGTAGCCACATCGTCTGAAATAGGAGGCCTTCGGAGTTACCACAGGAGTGGAAGACAGAGACGGAGGCAGCCCCTGGCTTTAGCTGCCTTGCAAGGCACTGACACGCCTTACTTCCATTCACATTTCATTGGTCAGAACTAGTCCCATGGCTTCAACCTAACTGCTAGGGAGGTTGGGCAATATAGGGGAGCAAGGGGCTGCCTTCGTGCTTTTAAAGGCGAGCATTTTGTATTTCTTGTCCGTGGCTTTAGCCCGTTGGAGTGCCTCTGGCCTAATCACTTGTCCTCAGTTACCGTTTTCTTTTTACACTGACGGGAAGGGAACACCTGTCACTTCCTTTAATCCCTTAAGAGAAGGAGGCATGAGATGGCACTGAAGGAGATTCACAGCAGCGATTTTAACCTCTCTCTCTCTCTTTTCTTTTTAAGATTTATTTATTTAAGTAATCTCTATGCCCGGGGCGCCTGGGTGGCTCAGTCATTAAGCGTCTGCCTTCGGCTCAGGTCCTGATCCCAGGGTCCTGGGATCGAGCCTCACGTCGGGCTCCCTGCTCCGCAGGGATGCCTGCTTCTCCCTCTCCAACTCCCCCTGCTTGTGTTCCCTCTCTCGCTGTGTCTCTCTCTGTCAAATAAATAAATAAAATCTTGAAAAAAAAAAATCTCTATGCCCCATGCGGGGGTCCAACTCAGGACCCAGAGATCCAGAGTCGCAGGCTCCACTGACTGAGCCAGCTAGGCTCCCCTTAACCTCTCCTTTATTACACGTTGGCCATGTGACTTTCACTGAGTCGCTTGACCTCTGTGAGTCTGTGAGCCTCTCTCCTCATTTGTAAAAGGAGGATAATAACCCAGCCCATCTCTTAGTTCCGACTCCACTGATGGCAAGTAACAGAAACCAGCTTGAGCTGTTTGAAGTCTCAGGGGAATGGAAGAATCGAGGGCAGGAAATACGACTGGCCTCCCAGGTGCCTACAACGGCAGGATGCCCCTGCTTCTGTGGATGTGTGCCAGATGTCGTGGCCTCAGCTTCCAACTAGACCGGCTCTGGTTCCAGGAACCATCAGGCTCAATGGTAGCTCAGAACCCTGATTCAAATTCCTGGTGAAAGAATCTGATTGGCCCATTTGTGTCAGCTGTCTCCCGTTGGTCCAATCAGCTGTAGCCAGGAGCACGTGGTCCGTAAGGTATCCCCAAGGCTCGGGGGCTTTCCTCTGTGCATGGGGATGGAGACAGTCCTCAGAAAGGGGCCCATGCTACCTGGTTCAAGGACTGTGGAGTAGTAATATCTGGAGGAAAGCTTCGAGAACTGTAAAGTGGCGCGTTAATGGGAGCTGGCATGTTGGTGTGCGAGTTCTCGTTAGGAATCTTGGAGATTGCATTGCCCTGAAGGGGGATGGGAGAGATTGTAATGCTGTGAGAGAGGAGCCTACTTTATGTTTAAAAAAGATTTTATTTATTTATTAGAGAGAGAGATTGAGAGAATGAGTTGGGGGGGGGGCAGAGGGAGAAGTAGACTCTGCAGGGAGCAGATGCAGGACTTGATCCCAGAACCCTGGGATCATGACCTGAGCCAAAGACAGACGCTTAACCGACTGAGCCGCCCAGGTGCCTGGAGGAGCCTACTTAAAAAACAAACAAACAAATAAATAAATACAGAAAAATAAAACTCTTCTAGAGGCAGAGGAGCTGTTTGTTAGAAGATCACACAGAGCCTGGACCAGAGGAAATGGACAGGACTAGCTTGGGGCATTGCCTGGGGTCAAGCTAGGTTTACAGGCCATTAGACCATAACACTGTAAAAAGAGAGAGTTCCTTGAGTGTGCTCTCAGCTGTGTAAATATGGATGCTTCTGTAGTTGAAACTGTGATGTGGAACCAGCTGGCTGTGTGACTGTGACCAAGTCACTTCACTTCTCTGGGCTTAGTTCTCTGAAGACTGCAGTGCAGTGTACGCATGTGTCCGTGCACCGTGGGGTTAAGGCCTGGAGTCTGGAATTAAGACAGCTGGGCACGAACCCTTGTTCTCGCTTTGCTAGCTATATGACCTGGGGAAATTTCTTCACCTCCTTGAGTCCGGGTTTCCTCACTTGTGAAATGGGGATATTTGTAGTACTTTCCTCATATGGTTATGGTGGGGATTACATGAAATGAGTGCTCGATACAATATCAGCTAGTATTATTAATAGAAGCCAAAGCGGGCCAACTGCAGGGACAGGGACCTATGGCATGGTGATTCTGCGTGCCCAGGCCCTTTGCTTAGAATGAACAGGAGAGCTGTGTAGGCGTGTGGTGCGCCCCGTGCAGGAAGAAGCCCCGAGAAGCTAGGAAGCTGGAGGGAGGGTGGGGAGACTGCTGACAGAGGCAGGTCTAGCCCGAGGACGCTCAGGTCCTTCTATGAATTCAGTTCTGCCAGCACCGCCTAGGTGCCAGGTGAAGCTTCCAGCCCCTGGAGCGCGCACCCGCCCACCTCTCCTCCCGCGCCCCATCTGCTTCCAGCAATTCGTTGAATTCGTCGGGGGGGCTCCTTCCCTTCCGTCCTGGGCCCCGGGTGTGGGGGTGGGGGGCGCTGGGGAGGTTCTGGGTGCCACAGCAGGCCCAGGTTTGGGATTACAGTGCTTCCCATTGTGAAACTGCAGATCTGGGAGAGCTACCAACGAGATGAAAGCACCTGTCTGAGCACAGAGCAGTGTGAGGGCTGAATTATTTAGAGGCTGCGCCCCCGCCGGCCGCTCCCCGGAGAAGGGGCGAGGCAGGAACGTGGGGCCGCCGCGGGCCGCTCGCAGGGCCCCGCCGCCAGGCCCGGGCTGCGCCTTTGTCCTGGGGGCCGCGCCGCGGTGGCCTCCCGCAGCCCGGCGGCCCCGGGGGCTCAAGCTGCGGCTCGGCTGCGGCCTCCGGGGCTGGCTTCGCCGCTCCCGCTCGGCTCCCCGACGCGGCGACCATGAGTGACGGAAAGCAGTCACCCCATTAGCGGCCGGCGGGCGGTGTCGCCCCGAGCGCGGGCGGGTCGGGGAGCCCCCGAGGGGGGGCGGCCGCTGGGCTGCTGGGGGATGGAGGCGAGCCCTAATCCTCTTTCGGTTCTTTCCGGATTATGTTTTGAGCCGAAGATTTGCGGAAAATCAGCGCCTCCAGCAGCTGCGGGGCCCAGGAGAGGGTGCCGGGGGCCGGGCCGGGTGTCCCCGCGCTGGGGCCTGCCGGGTCCTGCCAAGGTGGACGGTGGCCATGGCAACCCCTGCCCGGGGCTGCGGTAAACACGCGCTTTCAAAGGGGGCCTTGTTCCCTGCGGGAGCCCTTCAGTTCCAGCCCGCTGGGGCTTTTCAGTCCTGGGGAGGAAAGGGAGGGCTGTGGGGAGGGGCGGGCCTGTGAGTGAGGAAGTGTCACTCGGGTCCCCCGTCTCCCCCGCCCCAGGCATGTTTCCTGGAGGCCCCAGTTTCCAAAGCTCCTGCTTCTGGGGAATGAAAAGAAGCGTAAGCGTCAGGAATGCGTTCCGTCTCCAGGCCACAGGGTGTGTGTGTAATTGAGAGGAGGGAAGGAAGCTTGGGGGAAAAAAAAAAATCACTATCCCGCTGGCCACCTCAGAATGGAAGGCCTCGGTGCCCTAGACTGATTTCAGCAAGCTAGCCAGAGCCACAGGGAGCAGATCTTTAAGACTTGCTCATCCTTTTTGGCCATGAATATCAAATGACTATAATCTCCCAGAAAACATTAAATCATTCATTAAATGTGATGTAATCTCATTAGCAATTTGTATTCTTATGTATGAGCCGGTGAATCTTTGCGAGGAGGCTGATCTTGGGAGCTTGAATAGCCTTCACTGTCTTGGGGGGGTGGGAGCCTGGCCCCCTGGATTCCCCTCCCATCATTTTGTCTTTAAGCTAACCCAAGTGTAAAAACCGGGAAGGATGGGCGCCTGGGTGGCTCAGTTGGTTAAGCGACTGCCTTCGGCTCAGGTCATGATCCTGGAGTCCCGGGATCGAGTCCCACATCAGGCTCCCTGCTCAGCAGGGGGTCTGCTTCTCCCTCTGACCCTCTCCCCTCTCATGCTCTCTGTCTCTCATTCTCTCTCTCTCAAATAAATAAATAAAATCTTAAAAAAAAAAAAACAACCGGGAAGGATGCTTGCTGCTCCCTAAGCACCTACATCATTTATGAGGTATCCTCTGTATGTTTTATGTTTGGTTACCAAATGAGTGAGTGGTGAATGCATTTCCATTTAGGGAAGGGTGGGGTTTATAACCAGATCTCTTCCCTTGGCACGGCATTCCTCTCTGACCTTGTCTGAAGAGGTGGCCAGCAGGGGCAGCCTCAGGTCTGGGGAGGAGAAGAGGCAGAGGACGTAGATCTATGTCTGTTAACTGTTAATGATGGCCAGCGCTCTCTCTGTCTGTCAGCTCTCCTGATCCTCCTGGGGATCCTTGAGGGATGTGTGAGGAAAGATCCTAGTCTTTCAGGCTCAGAAAACAGCTTGATTCTGGGTCTGCTGACATTAGTGTCAAGTCACTATCTGAGGACCACAGATTCCAGTCTGGTAGACTGGAATGTCTGGTACTGCTACGGACCCCCAGCGTCGCACCTTCCATTCTGGTCCAGAGGGGTGGGCCTCCACAAAGTTGAGTGTACAGAGGCGGGCGTCCTGGCTGCTCAGCCAAGCTTCCTCCCACCCAAGGGAGAGCACGAAGTGTTCTCGTTCACAGGTTGGACACTGGGAGCAAAATCAGCTGGCTAGATTCTCATGGACCCTCTTCCTCTTGAAGTTTGAAAGGTTGTAAATTCTTCTTGTCATATGCCGTTGAGTTTGGGGGAGATGGTGCTTTTTGAAATGGCTTCTTCATCTGAAGTTGGAGTGGAGGTGGGGCTCAAGAACTTTTCAAACTTTTATGATTAGCACAGAATAGGAGGAACTGCATGGAGCTTTGTGGAGAGAGGAAAAAAAGTATAGCTCATGCTTCTGGAGAGATCCAGTCTAACGGATGCACCAACCAACACATTAGAAGAACATTAAGGGCTAGTAAAGTGACGGACATTCTTGTCTCCTCGTGGAATCTGAGACCAGAACCAGAGTGTGTGCAGGGTAGACTCAGGCATGGGTGAGTTTTACAAGCTCCCCAGGTGTTCCTCGTGTACCACCAGGGTTGCCGGCCATCCCTCCAGTGCAGTGTCCACTGGGATGATTTTGTCCCCCAGGAGACACTGGGTGTGCCAGAGACATTTTTGGTTGGCACAACTGGGGATGGGGGTGCCCCTGGCATTTGTGGCTCGAGGGATGCTGCTAAACATCTGCCAATGTACAGGATAGACCCCCTCAACGGAGAATGATCTGGTCCCAGATGTCAGTAGTGCCCAAAGTTAAGGCGCCTTGCTCTTGTGCCCGCACCAGCTGTCTGGAGGTTTGTGTTGAGCAGGATTCTGAGAGAAGGAAGGACAGGTGGCTGGGTGGAAAGGAGCCAGGTGGGAGCATCGTGTAGGGAAATGCACATGGCAAGGTTTGGAGGCAGGAGAATGTGATTCGGTTTCTGCAAAGGGAGAAAGATGCTTGTGGTTTCATGAGAGTCATCTGAGATGCAGAGGACGTTTTCAGCCTGATGACCCCGGAGGTGGGCTTGCATCTTGCGGAGGGACTTCTGGTTGGGACATCAGGCCCTCTGACTGCTGGCTGTGCGTGTCAGGAACTGTCAGGCCTCTCTCCGCTCTGTGTGAGTGAAGGAGCCCTTCTCAGGTACCTTTGGCTTCAAATGCCCAGTCCCACTGTGGGGCTGGCTTTCCCTAAGCTCATGCATGTGGGAGAGCTGCTCGCTTTCCCTCCAGTGCTGGAACAGGCAGTGCCCTTTGCCTTCGTTAAGGCAATGGCTTCGTGCACGGGGTGCCTTCTTTCACGTGTTCCTGCTCCTTAGAGAAGGGGAGGGAAGGCCCTAGTCTGCTGAGTCTGCTGTAAGCCCACTTCCTGATGGTCCTGGCACATGGCAGTTGGTCCATGTGTTTGTTTGTTTTTTTTAAAGATTTTTTTTATTTATTTGGGACGGGCGGGGCAGCGGGAGAGAATCTTCAAGCGGACTCCCCGCTGAGCGCAGAGCCTGATGTGGGGCTCCATCTCAGGACACTGAGATCATGACTTGAGCTGAAACCAAAAGTCAGATGCTTAACGAACCTAGCCACCCAGGTGCCCCTGGTCTGTAATGTTTTTGAATAAATGAGTAAATCCTTGAATGAATGGAAGATCTGGGTCACCTTCTATGAATTGCCCCTTTGATAAGCACAGAGTCTGTCCTTGTGCCGTAAATTGAATTAGGAGAGACTGACATTGGCCATCAGGAGGAAGGTCTCTATTGTAAGAATTTCCAGGGAGTGGGGCACGTAACCTGAGGGTTACCTGAGGGAAGTGGAGACCATTCCCATTTGGAGGGGAGCGGCTCGTGGCCCTTTCTGGCTGCCAAAGTGGCCACGGAGGGGCCATTTTTGCCCTTCTGGGGTGACCCACATTACACTCCTTCCTCTGAGGCTTCCAGCTCTTAATTAGATTTCTGAGCTCTCACAGTAGACTTGAATATCCTTTGATAAGGAGTAAAAAGTGCGGTCCGAACATGTGAGTGTAGTAATTCTCCCGGGGCCCGCCTGCTGGACATCACTGGCCAGCCATCTGGCACGCACAGAGCAAGGCCGTAAGCAGAGTGCCCCCAGAACGCCTCCCCTCTTCAGGTATGCTCAGAGGGAGTAGTCCTCCGAATGTTTGCCCATGCTTCCCAGCTGCTTTGCTCTGCCTTCAGTCAAGCCCTTGGGACTTGTTTCTGTTTCTGCAGTGCAGGGGAAAGGGGCCCCTTGATGTCCCAGGCTCAGGCTGGAGGGGGAAAAGGTGTGTTGCAAGAGCTGCCTCTGAACTGAGCCCAGTCCCTCCAAGGCCTTCTGCCTTCCTCACGGCCAGGCCCCGGGTGGTGAGCCTCTTCCTGGGCCCTTTGCTGGACTCTGGCTGGCTTTGTCAGGCGAAGTCTCTGGCCCCAGCCTCATGCGCCCTGGTGCGTTTGTGTGGTGAGAACCCTGCTCCTCGAAGTCCAGACTCCAGACCAGGAGCCCTCAGGTCACCTGGTTCGAAATGGGGTCTCGCCACCTCCCCCACCCGGCAGACCACCTGAGTCAGTGTGCATTTTACCAAGATCCCAGGTTCATGTGCACAGTCAAGTCTGAGAAGCGCTGTGCTAGAAGACTTTGCGTGCTGAGGGGACAGTTGAGGGGATGGCCGGAGCTCGTTTGAGCATCACCTATGCCCCTGTCTTTGCAGACCACCTTTAGAACAGGGCTTCTTCAGCTAGCCGAGGTGAAGGTTGGGTTTTGTGTTTTTCATTCGTTCCGGGGTGGGTATGTGGTCCCAATGAGTATGACCAGCCTGCACAAGTCTGATGGTGTCTGAATTGGTCTGTGTGCATTCCCTGTTCAAAGAGGCAAGCCCACCACATGCTGGGATGCTGGAGCAATGTCAGATTCTAGAAATGCCTTTTTTTTTTTTTTAGGTTTATTAATTTATTTGAGAGAGAGAGAGCGTGTGCGCATGCCAGGGTAGGGGGCAGAGAGAGAAGCCCAAGAGACCCCTGCTAAGCGTGGAGCCCAACACCGCAGGATTCCATCTCACAACCCTGAGATCATGACCTGAGCTGAAATCAAGAATCAGATGCTTAACCGACTGAGCCACCCAGGCACCCCTAGAAATGTCTTTAAATCCTTACTTATTTTCTTTTCCTGTACGTATCTTGCCAGGGACCCATAACTAACAGTTTGTGGATGGTCTGTGGTGGTGGCCACATGGTCTAGAGCCCCATGTGTAGGGTCAGCTAGACCCGGGTTCGAACCCTGGCTCCTGTCTCTTATTTGCTGTGTGTCCTTGGGCAGCTGTTTAGCCTCTCTGAGCCTCAATTTTGTCATCTGTAAATGAGAGATGATAAGGCCCCAACCTCGTAGGATGAGATGAGGACTCACTGAGATAAGCATGGGTAAGGCCCGGAGCCCAGTGCACAGAAGGCACGCTTGATGACACTGGCTAATCGAATGGTACCACTGTCATTGTTTAATGTCTTGGAACATCTGACAATGAAAACAGTAGCCCTTGTAAATGCATGCCCTTGTTTTTGGATAGACAGTGGTCTTTAAAACTAGCAAATTTGTTCGGAACAGAATCTTTTCCCCCCTGCTAACCTCTGATAGTGTAGGGCTGCTGATCATGAATTTGCATCTGTGTGGATCCAAGCAAAATCCAGAATCAGAATTGAGACAGTGCTGGAACTTGTTTTTAAGTGATGGAAAGAAGTAATAAACGCTGTAGGAAATCCCTGTCATCCCGCAGGGTCTTGCTGTTAACGCTTTCCCCGCCTCGGCCACAGTGTATCTCTGGGACACCCTCTCCCAGGCTGGCTGGGTAGAGTTTCAGTGCCAAGTTCCTTGGTTCTGCATCCTCCCTTTCTGGAGAAATTTAGGCTGCCCTCTTGGCTGTTTCTTCAGAGCAAGGAGGTGAAGTGAAGTAGAGGATTCAAGTCAAAAGATCTGTGTTCTAGAGTTTAGTTAGCAAGGCATCACCTCATTGGCCCACAGTTCTTAACCTCTTTTTGAGTCCCAGACCCTTTCAATAATCTAAAGAGAACTTGGACGCTCCCTTCCACCGTGAAAAGTGAACACGCACACAAACACCATAAATCGTGTGTTTGATTTTGAGGGGTGTTGGGGGAGGGAGCAGTCCGCGGACTTCAACAAACCCTCAAGAACCCTTGGCTGAGAATCTCGTACCAGGTTGTAAACTCCACAAGGCTTGTTTCTCGTGGACTAGAATATCTAAGTGACTTGAAGCGTGGGACGAGGGAGTAAATGCATGGGCTTTGGGGTCCGAGTTCTGGGGGTTGAATCATTCTTCTCCTACTTTCTAGCTTGTTCACCTTGAGCGAGTTACTTACCTCCTCCAAGCTTCAGTTTCCCCATCTATAAAGTGGGGATAAGCACAGTACCTACCTCAGTAGGGTAGTTGTGAGATTAGACTAGGTAACATTTGTCACATGCTCCCGTCGCATTCTTGTGTAGCCTACGGAATGTCCCCTTGCCTTCTGGAGGAGTCCCACCTCGGTAGCAAGAACCCACACGGCTCCTGTTTCAGAGCATCCATATCAGGACTGAGAACGTGAGGCTTTCCTTTGAAAGAGTCGGGAGCAGACCCCTTGCTGTACTTCTGGGAAACTTGAAGGGTCGGTTAGCTGTGGAGCCAGGCTCCTGGAAGCCTGTTAGACCTAGCTGCCCCTGGTCAATAGTGGCCCTGTGCTGTTGGTGGGGATCCCTGCCTCAGGAGCTTCCCTGAAACGAGACGCCCAACCCCGAGGGGTGGGAGGAGTCGAAATGAAGAATGGAGCAGCAGAGTCGCTTTTTTCTCCCCTTAATTAACTCTGGCTCTTTTGCTCCCCAGGCTCTCTGCAGCCCCAGCAATTAGTGGGAGTGTTAACTGGGGTCAGGGCAGTGGCAGGGCTTCCGGGAGCTCCTGGGGACAGTGCCGAGGAGGAGGAGGAAGTGCCTCTCAGGCCCCTAGTGAGGGCTTCGCCTCCTGCTGCCCTGGCCTTCCTACCCCTTGCTGCCCCCTTTTAGCTGAGCTGCCCAGAAAGCCAGGGCCACCCCCCTCCCCCCTGCTCTGGCTCAGCTGTCGTGTGAGAATGGCAAGGAGTTAAAGGACTCCAAACATTGGCCCCCACCGGGCCCTTAATGACATTAGCGCACAAAGGGGCAGTGCGGGCAGGCTGCTCCGGGTGCAGCGCCTGGCCGGGCCCCGAACAATTGCCCTTCTGTTCTCACGGCCTGTTTTCCCCCAGCTGCGCCTCCTTTCATCTGGGCCTCTTTCCCAGGGACGGGGCACGTTCCCAGGAGGGCGGAATCTCAGTGCTAACCTTACTTCTTCCCTGGCTTCCTTGGTTTTGTTTCCTCCCTCGCCCTCCCTGAGCCATTCCTCCCCCTCTGGCTGGGGAGGCCCACCGCCCAGGCTGCGCACGCGCCTCGGCCCTCCAGGCTTAGAGCAGGTGGGGAAGTGAGCTGGGGAAAAACCCGTTAATGGGCTCCTTTCCGTTTGCTGCTGCTTTGCTTGTTGTCGTGGGAGGAGAGTAAATGCCCCCACTTTATAAGGACACCCCACTAATCATAACGACAACTTCCATCTGTTTAGAATTTGATAGTTGTTAAGAAGTGCTGTCCCAGGGACGCCTGGGTGGCCCAGTCGGTTGAGCGGCTGCCTTCGGCTCAGGTCATGATCTCAGGGTCCTGGGATCGAGCCCCAGTTCGGGCTCCCTGCCCCATGGGGAGCCTGCTTGTCCCTCTCCCTCTGCCTCTCCCCCCTGCTCATGCTCTCTCTCTTTCTCCCGCAAAAATAAATAAATAAAATCTTAAAAAAAAAAATAAAGGGAGCGCAGTCCCATACATTTCTCACTGACTGGGAACGGCTGTGTACAGTGGCCAGGTTGGGCACCACTGACACCTCATTTGGGGCAGTGAGGGGGCTAGAAAGCTGCAGGGCAGGGGTGAGACCCTGGGCTGACGCCCAGGCGCTCCTGCCTCCTTGGCTTCACGAGCCTGGCCCTTTTTCGGGCCTCCCCCCACCCCCCCGGGTCTCAGCAGAAATGCCGGCCACGGGAGGACGTCCAGGAGGGGCACCGTTGGTGATGGGTGACCCCGAGCTCCTTGCCCTGAGCTGCAAGTGAGGGACCCCTGAGACCTTGCCTTTCTCATCTCTCCACTTGACTCCGCCCCTTCCCCAGCTTCCAGGGATGGGGCCGTCACTTTTTTTTTTTTTTTTTTTCCATTTTAGCGTTGAGCTGTTCCAGATGCTTAGGTCTTTCAAATCTCCAGAGAAGGAAATTCTCTAGCCCTCTCCACATTCCAGTGCCACCCGGCGGCCCTGGCACTCAGCACCAGCCTCCTGACCCTGTGATGTGAACTTCTCAGGAAGCAGGACCTGCAGAACCTGCTTTCTGGCCCAGGGCCGGCCTGCCCAGCACAGAGCCTCAGTAGGCCCGTGGCCCCAGCCAGATGCCCTCTCTGCCCCACCCCCCCAGCCCCCAGGCCAGCCACCAGGCAGTGGAGCTCAGGTGGTGGCGGGGGGGCTGCAGGGCGGGGGGGGGGGGGGGGGGCGCCCGGGAGGATCTCTGCTTGCAGAACCACGCCTGGTTCAGGCAGCACAGCCCCTGTAATTAGTGTTCTTTAAGAGACAGCTGGTGCAGTTTTTTCCGCTTTAAACCCCCTTCCTTCACATTTGCACACGGCTTAGGGACCTGCCATTCTCACTCCCACCGACATTCCCACGAGGCTGCTGAGCCCCATATGGTGAAGCTTGTCTCTTTTATAACCTTGTGCTGGGGCGAGGAGCGGCGCGGGCAGGAATCCGTGTCTGCTGGGGGTCTCCGAGGGACCTAGGAGCTGTCGTCTGCCTCTCTGCCTGGGGCAGGGCACCTGACTGGGCTGCGTCTCACCACAAGCACTTTTGGGGCTAATGGGCTTTTTGTTCTGTTCCCTGGAGAATTTCAGCCCCTTGGGAAGGGTCCCCCACTGGCCTACATGTCCAGGTGTCACCGCGACAACCCTGTGGGCCTCTGGGGGCGGCTGGACGTGTTCCATCTCATTGCTGGGGGCTGCGTGGGGTTTAGGTCCCCGGCCTCCCCACAGGGCTTCATCCCAACTCTCAGACACCCGGACTGTGGTCAGAATGTGCTCCCCTTCTTCCTGGGCAATTTTATGTGCTCACTAAAGAAAAACTGGAAAATACTTCGTTTCTAACACAGGAATGATCATCCCGATCATTTAAAAATTGCCACCGTGACATTTGGTTGTATTTCCTGCTCTTTTTTAAATGTGCATAGATTTTGTAAAAAAAAATCGTTGTAATCTTACCGATTACCAACTTTTGTAAGTAGCTTCTTCATGTAACTGCACAAGGAGGGTTTTTAATGAAATGGCATGATTTTAAAACCTTATTTCAAACGGCCGTATAATATTTCATCACATGGCCATAATGCCAGTCACTTGCTCGTTCCCTGTTGTTGACCACCCCCTCCCCAACTTGTCTTTGTTTTAAGCCTCAGAACTTTATGGGACATGCAGGCAGGAGCCATTTGTTTGGGTTGTATTGGTGTAATATTAATCCAGAGCTGGGGCCTCTGCCAAGGCCTCTTCTTGCCAAGGCGCTGGGAGGAGGGGCCTGGCTATGGGGTAGGTCTGGAGGGGACAGAGCTTCCTAGCACGGCCTCTTAAGTACTCGGCTTCCTGGTCCTTAAAGTGGGGCACTCGTTCCAGTGGCCTTTGGCTGCTTCAGGAAGCTTCTGCGGCTTATGTAGCAGGGCTAAGGCGAGGGGACACAAGTTCAGGTTGGCTCTCAGAGCCCGTCAGGGAATTGGTTGAGTCTCATTTCCAGCCTTGGGCCTGCCATGGTGGCCCAGGTGCCAGGAACATGCTGTTGTGACCCAGCCTGGTCTCCTTCCTTGAACTGTTTTGGACTCTTGCCCTGGCCCACAAGCAGAGCCTCCCCTCCGAGCTTCCAGGGTATTCACACTGGAGTCATCAGGTGCTGTTTACCACCCCCCACCCCACCCCCCGAGGGACTGGGGACGGCAGTGGCCTGGGCTGCTGGACGCTGTCGAGGGCCAGTGCCTTGTTCAGCCTTGTTCTAAATGTCAGGGGAGACACCAGCCTTTTCTCCCAGTGTGTCTTAATGACACGTCTGATGGTGATCATGATTCATAACAGATATAATGATAACAAGCATTCTCCTTTGTGCTTGAGACCCAAAGCCAATTTCAGTTGTCTTGATTTATACCCTTTTCCCTTTCTTCCTGCCCCAGTGAAGGGGTAAATTGAGGCGTTGAGAGATTTGACAGTTTGGAATAGCAGTGTAAAGAGGCAGGGAGGACTGGCCAGGCCTAGGTTCCAATCCTGGCTCTGACCTCTGTATGTTCCGTTGTCGCTGACCCACTGAGCCCGTTTCCTCACCCACGCATCCAGTGAAGACAGTGAAGTGGGACTTGCGAAGTTGATACGAGGATCACATGAGAATGTTTCTGTAAAATTCCCTGTGATGTGGTAGGTACCCAGTCAGTGTTGTTTTGTGGATGTTATTCAGGGTCACAGAACGCACCAGCCTCAAAGCCAGAGGGACCTGCCCGCCCAGCCCCCTCCCTGCTCACGTTTTCCTGGAGTCTCTTCAACTGTGCGCTTACCTCGCCAGCTCTAGGCAGGAAGCTTTCCTGTTTGGCTAATCGGAGAGGTATGGCGGACCAGAGTTGACATTGTTTTCAGCTCCTGGCTGGGACATCCTGCCAAGTCAGGCCCTGTTCTCCTCTTCCTTGCTCATCCAAGTGAAAGTAACGAGGGCCCTTTCCTTTTGGCTTTTTCCTTGGCCAGTCTGGAGAAGGCAACTCCACATGAATGCAGGGTGTGGCGTCTTGATTAATTTGCAAGTATGTCTTTGTGGCCACACTTGTCTGCAGGCTCTTGTTAGAACCTAAAAAAGCCAACAGGAAACCAAAGCGAGAGTCATCTGGGGACAGGCTTTGGTGCTAGGTCCGTGGTAAGGTCACAGAGTTGACTGCTTCCAGGAGGCAGTGAACTCTAGCCTGGTTAGACAGAGCTAGCACTTGAGACTGTCCAGAGAAGAATCTTACAGATTTTCCAGCCATCGTCCCAAGACCTTGAGTTTTGGATGCCATACCTCCAGAGGCCATGGGTCGGCATCACCTGGGTGGGAGCTAGTTGGAAATGCAGAATCTCTGGCCTCGGATCAAACCTGTTGAGTCAGGAGTTGGATTTTAGCAAGATCCCGAGGAGGTTTATGTGCATGTTAAATGTTGGGAGGCACTGATTTGGATCAGTTCTCAGCCAGGTGTAATTAGAATCAGGTGTAAAAAATGTACCGTTTTCCTAGGTCCCACACCAGACCATGAATCAGAATCACTGTGGGTAAGATCTGGGCACTGGGATTGAAAGAGAAAAACATTCTAGATGATTCTAATGTGCAGCTGGAGTGGGGAATTAATTTGGATCCCTGTCTTCGAGATATATGTCCCAAAAGATGATCACGATGGTAATAGTTGCTGCTCACTGAGCTTCTACTCTGCATCAAGGTCATCACCCTTATCTAGAATCCTGCGTGAAGGTCCTTACCTTTGTCTGGAATCTTCATTTAAACCTGAAGGTGGTAGCCCTGTCACTGTCTCGTATTTGAAAAAAACTGAGGCTCACAGAGGTGAAGCAAGGCACCTAAGGCCACAGAGAAGTGGGGCTGGGACTGCCTGCCCAGATGCTTCTTTAGCCATCGCTGCAACTGAAGCTCATAATGGTTTAGATGGGTCTCGTTCTCCTTGTAAAATCTGGGAGGGGGTTTTTTTCTGGCTCAGTTTCAAGGATACTTTCAGACCGGGTGGTTTCAGGACCGTTTAGTTTGAGGAAAATCACAGCGGCGTTTAGTCCTGAGATCCATGTGTTCCCTAGAAGGAAGGGACAGAGGGGCAAGGTGAGCAACAGACAAGTTGCAAACGAATGATAAACCTTAAGGAATTTTCAAAGGTCGGAGAGCCCCAGCCCAGCTCTGTCTGTTTGAAGCTAGTCTGTAGGTTGGAACAAGTCACTTTATCCCTCTGTACCCAAACCCCATGCTCCCCCAGATGAGCGGGGACAGAACTCGTGCTGCTTTCTCCAGTTCTGCAAAATCTAAGATAACAGTGGGGAAACTGAGGCATTGGCCAGCAGCAAGCCAAACCGCAGACCCCGAAGCCGTTTGCTCGGGGAGTAGCCCGGAGGCCACGGCGCCGGGGGCTGGTTGCTGTGGGGAATCAGAGGGAGCACAGCAGACTGGGAGCACACAGAACCCTGAAGCAGAACCTCTCCAGGACTTTCGAGCCTGCGAAGAAAGCAGGCAAGAAGTGCAAAGAAAACGGGCCAGACATTGAGAAATAGCCCTTTCTTTTGTGTTTTGAACCATGTCCAAACCCAACTTCTAAGTTCGAATAAGGATTTGAAAATCAGCCTGAGGCTCCCACGGAATCTAAATCCAGGTTACTGTGTGCATCTTCCTTATAAAGTCATGGAAGAGCTGCATTCAGGGAATGGGTTGAGTGCGGGTGGATGTTTCACTGCTTTTTTTTTTTTTTCATCGCTTTTCTTCTCAAGAAAACTCCCCGCCCTGACGTTCTGTGGCACCTTGCAGTCCTCAGGGGCCTTTAGGCACGTCATGGCATTGCTGCACCCTGCACCAGTGCTATGGGGTGAGGCGATGGGGGTGGGGCGACCCACATTATATCGCAGAGGTTACCTGGGCCCACAGATGCTCAGTGGGAGCCTTGAGGTCCCCCAGCAAACTGGGACCGAGCCAGGCCTCGAATCCGGGTCTTCGGACTCCAAGCACAGCACTCTCTGTGGCCCACCAATGCTTTTCTGCTGATTCCCCTCCCTGGGCCTTCCAGAGTGCGGGGCTGGAAGCTGTCAATAGCCTTGGGTATTGTAGCTCGTAAAATACAGTCAATTTCAGTCATCTGTGCTTGTGTTTACTTTTTTTTTTTTTTAAGATTTTATTTATTTATTTGAGAGAGAATGAGAGAGCGAGAGAGAGCACATGAGAGGAGGGAGGGTCAGAGGGAGAAGCAGACTCCCCGCTGAGCAGGGAGCCCGATGCGGGACTCGATCCCGGGACTCCAGGATCATGACCTGAGCCGAAGGCAGTCGCTTAACCAACTGAGCCACCCAGGCGCCCTTGTGTTTACTTTTATTTATTTATTTATCTTTAAAGTAGGCTCCATGCCCAGCATGGAGCCCAATGCGGGGGCTTGATCTCACCACCGTGAGATCGAGGCCTGAGCTGAGATCGAGTCGGATGCTTAACCAACTGAGTCACCCTGGCGCCCCTTGCTTGTGTTTTATGTTATTTTTTTCAAGATTTATTTATTTTGAGAGACAGAGAGAGGATGCACCAGCAGGAGGGGTAGAGGGAGAGGGGGAGAGAATCTCAAGCAGACTCCGTGCTGAGAGCAGAGCCCAGCGTGGGGCGCGATCTCAGGACCATGAGATCACCACCTCAGCCCAAACCAAGAGTCCGACACTTAACCGACTGCACCCCCCAGGTGCCCCCCGGTGCTTGTGTTTTAAAACATGCTTTCCTTTTAAACCAATACACAACTGCATTGTTTTTAATTTTTTTAATTTTTATTTTTTTAAAGATTTTTATTTATTTGACAGAGAGAAAGAGATAGCTAGAGAGGGAACACAAGCAGGGGGAGTGGGAGAGGGAGAAGAAGGCTTCCCGCGGAGCAGGGAGCCCGATGCGGGACTCGATCCCAGGAGCCCGGGATTATGACCTGAGCTGAAGGCAGTCGCTTAACCAACTGAGCCACCCAGGCGCCCTATAGGCCACACTTTGAGTGGGAAGGGTTTAGAGCATCATCTCTGGACTCAAACACACCTGCTGGGCCTTTAATTGCCAGCTGACTGAGCTGGGCAAGTGTGTAAGCTTTCTGTGCTTGTAAATCGGGGATAAGAAGCACACCTTATCTGTAGGATTGTTGTGAAAACAAAATGATCTGGGGCCTGTGAAGCCCGGCACATAGTGAGCGCTCAATAAATATAAGTCATTAGTACGATCTAGAGACGAATACCATAAAGCTGTCCAAGCTGAACAGGAAACGCTGACTGCTTGGCTACTATTTGGGGCTACATAGGCTGATGTACTTCTCCATTATCCGTTCGGCGCCATCGTCATCAGGTTATTTATATGCTTTATTTCCTTTCTCTTATGAGGAAACAGGCTCAGGGTGTTTGGGTGACTTAACCAGATCCACGCAGCTGAGAAGTAGCAGAAACAAACTTAGACCCAGGTGCTAGGTCTGTATACACCACAGCTGACTTCGCTTGTTGGTGGCTTGGAAGCTAGAGCCCCTGAGCGCACGGTTCCAGGGAAGTAAAGCGACAGGCTTCAGACTTGTTTTGCTCTCCTATCTGTCAAAAGATTTTTTGAAAAACTGTATCCTCTTACACATTTTAAAATTCACATATACAAACTTTTATCAGAACTTTGGGGTGTCTGGGTGGCAGTCAGTTGAGTGCCCAACTCTTGGTTTCTGCTCCGGTGGTGATCTCGGGGTCATGGCATCGAGGCCCGCGTCGGGCTCTGGGCTCAGCGCAGAGTCTGCTGGAGAGTCTCCCTCTGCCCCTCCCCCTGCTTGTGTTCACTCTCTCGTCTCTCTGTAGGATAAATAAATAAATCTTTAAAAAGGAAAAAAAGAAAACCCTGTTATCATAACTTTAAGTAGAATGTATTTCCAGGCTGATGGTATGTCATATACTCGCTTCAAATATATTTTTGTCAAAGCCTTAAACCAGCAAACTCGGCCCATGCAGTTAGGGAAGATGTCTGTCATGATTCTTTTTTTTTTTTTTAAGATTTTATTTATTTATTTGACACACAGAGAGAGCGAGAGAGAGCGAGAGAGAGAGAGAGAGAGAGGGAGAGAGCACAAGCAGGGGGAGCGGCAGGCAGAGGGAGAAGCAGGCTTCCTGCTGAGCAGGGAGCCCAATGTGGGGCTTGATCCCAGGACCCTGGGATCATGGCCTGAGCTGAAGGCAGCGGTTTAACCAACTGAGCCACCCAGGCGCCCCTCTGTCATGATTCTTAATTGGCAAAGCTAGACCTTGTCGTTCGAGCCATCAGCCAAATCATACTTTGTGTCAGAAAAAGTCAGACTCCGTTTTGCGATTTGAATAAATGTGTTAAACAGGTGTCCCTGTGTCAGCTTCCTTGCTCCCTGATTGTAACCCAAAAACAAACAGACGGGTAAGTAAGATAGATAAGGCCTTAGTAAAATAAGGCCAGCCCCCTTCTCTCTCTCTCTCTCTCTTTTTAAAAGATTTTATTTGGGGCTCCTGGGTGGCTCCGTCGTTAAGCGTCTGCCTTCCGCTCAGGTCATGATCCCAGGGTCCTGCTCCGCGGGAGGCCTGCTTCTCCCTCTCCCACTCCCCCTGCTTGTGTTCCTTCTCTCGCTGTGTCTCTGTCAGATAAATAAATTAAAAAACCTTAAAAAAATAAAAATAAAAGATTTTATTTATTTATTAGAGAGAGAGAGAGAGCACAAGCAGGGGGAGTTGCAGACGGAGAGGGAGAAGCGGACTCCCAGCTGAGCAGGGAGCCCGATGCGGGGCTCGATCCCAGGACCCTGGAATCATGACCTGAGACGGAGGCAGACGTTTAATGACTGAGCCACCCAGGCGCCCCATGGCCAGCCCCCTTCTCCATGCCCATCCTCCCAGGCCTTCCCCGGGAATGCTGCAGTCTCCAGTTGTCCCTTTGTCTGGTGGCTTTCACACCCCAGGGGAGAGCACCAGGGTACAGTTAGGATGGCTGGAGGTGGGCCTCTCTTTGGGGAAATGGTGAGGAGGGGCCGTTATGTAAAGAGAACTGTAGAGCCAGGCGGCTGCCAGTCTGGCAGTTTAGGAAAGGACCCCCCGTGGAAGTGAAGGTTTGGGAAATTGACCCTCCGAAAGCCAGCTGGGTCCCAGCAGCCCCTGGAAGTGCCTGCATCTCCCACACGTGTGCGGGCAGGAAGAACACTGAACCACGTGCCCACTGGGTATGCCACCCAGATTGTGCTCTGTGAACATTACATCGCTCACTCCAGAACTGTGGGCCTTTGGGGATCTTTTGCTGGAGCTGGGACTGGGTCTTTCTCCTGTGGGCTCCCCGGTGACAGCTTGGACGCACGTCCCATGTTTCTTCCCAGCTCCTCCTTCCCGGTGAGGTGGCAGGAGCTCACACTGTCCGGATGCCTCCTTGTTACAGGTAAATGGAGGCCCAGAACAGGAGGCCACAGGTCGGTCCACGTGCCCCACCAAGAAAGCCGCTGGCCTTCCCAGGGGAGGCATCACAAGGCAAAAAAGCCTTGAGGGAGTCAGAAGAGCTGGTCTTCAGATGTCCATCCCCTGCCTCAGTGCAAGTCGCTTGAACTCTCTTGTGCTCAGCTTGTCTGTTAAATGGGCTGATGTGGCGAGCACTTAGCCTGTGGCGTTCACAGGCTTTGAAGTTGGGCAGACCTGGCTTTGCCGTTTACTAGTTGCATGACCTTGGGCCAGTTACTTGCCTCTCTGTGCCTGTCTCCCCATCGGTAAGCGGGGATGAAGATAGTGTCTCCCTCTTGGGCTGGTTGAGAGGGTCAACGAAACAATGACTATATAGTGTCTGGCCCACACAGCATGCTCAGTAAATATTATTGTTGTTGTTATGCTTGTTTTTTATTCTCCGTAGGAATTATAGTCCGGGAAAAGCTGAGCGGAGTGAAGTCCTGGTTGAGACTCTCCAAGGGCAGGGCCGGGCTGGTGTGTGGCATTGTCTCCTTCCCAGGATGGCAATGCGTTTGGAGGGGTGCTTAATACATGTCACCAGATGAGTGACGAGAGCAAGGGCCGAGGCTCTTATTACTGCCCTAAGCCCCGGCCATCCGCCGAGCCTACTGTTGGCATGTTCCTCTGGCCTTCACCTGGGAGCCAGAAGCCTCTGGCCTTCTTGTCCTGGGGGAATGAGGACTGACCACTTATGCTCCCCGCATCTCCCCTTAGCTAAGAGCTTCGAGAGTGCCCTGCTTTTGGGGTCCACCCTGCCGGGCCCTGTCAGAGACCTGTTGTTGCCCAGCCTCTCCCCCCACTGTGGGCTCCTGTGCTCTTCCGTGGTGGACAGGCCACAGATGCCCAACTAACTCACCTTTCTGTCTTAAAGCTGCCCCGTCTCAATTTCCTGTGGGCCTCCTCAGCAGATGTTTTATTTTTTTAAGATTTTATTTATTTCTTTGAGAGAGAGAGAGAGAGAGAGAGAGAGCACAAGCAGGGGGAGGGGCAGAAAGAGGGAGAAGAGGCTTCCCGCTGAGCAAGGAGCCCGATGCGGGGCTCAATCCCAGGACCCCGGAATCATGACCTGAGCCGAAGGCAGATGCTTTACCTACTGAGCCACCCAAGTGCACCCCCACCCCAGCAGATATTTTATGAAGAGTCTTGTCCCCACCCCTCCATCCCTTCCCCTTGGGAATTTTGTCATCTTTTCTTACAAACTTTCAGCTGGAAGCTACTCACTTGTCCTTGTCGTCAGCCTCAGAGAAGTAAATAATAAAACAGATGCTCCAATCCACCATGGGATTTTGCTGTTTCAAGGAATTCCTTTGTCAAGCAGAGAATCCTTTTGTAAAGTGAATAATTGCTCACTTTGGATTTCTGTCCAGGAGTTTTTTTGTTGTTCAGGAGCTTTCTCAGGAGTGGGGCCAGGCTAGTTTGTAGGCCCCGGGGATAGGGAGGCTCCTCGCCTCCTGCTCTACCAACTGAAAGGGCTCGGGCTCTGGCTTCTAGATCTTCTGATTACCTTTAATCCTTCCGCCGTCTTCCTGTCAGGGCTCTGGCCCGCCAACATCGATCACGCCGGCCCGGAAGGTGGTGACGGGTTTGTGTTCCTCGTTCTGTTTTGTTCCTTTGCTTCGCCAGTCATGTCTCCATGGAAACAGGTGCAGCCTTTGTGTTGCCTTTGCTTTGGGCAAATCAATGCCTAGTGGGGGATTTTTCTTTGCTGTCTACCCCCCCTCCCCAGTTTGGCATCAAAGAGAGAGGTGGGGGCAGCGCAGGAATCGACAGGAGGTCTTTGGTGGCCTGGGGCGCCCGGGGTGGGGGAGCCGACTGTGAGTCGTCCAGCCTCGGACTCCGAGGCATGGTGCCTGGCCTGGCCTCCCCTTCGGGGTTGTGACACGTGCATCACGAGGCCATCAGATGGAGGGGAGCGCGCAGCAGTTTGTAGACACTCAGCCCTCCTGGGCCCCCTGCATTCTCGCAGACAGCTGCTCGCCCCTGCGGGCCGGAGGCTGGGTCAGAAAAGCTGACATCTGCGCTCATCCTTTGGCAGGACCCTTGAGGGTGAGGATTCTGACTTTTCTGGGCCCTGGTTTCTCCCGAGGGCCTGAGAGGTTTTAAACCTCTTTGGTAATGTGCCTCCTTTGACCTTCAGGAAACCCCACGTTTGGGTAAACTCTGCTAAGTTATTGTCACAAACTTGTTCAATGGTCACTAGTACACCCTGCGTTTGATTCCAACCAGTGGGTTACCTGGTTTGAGATGAATCTTCAGATTCAGGAACCTCTCTTGAGACTGAGCATCTTGCTCCTATTCCAGGCGCCCCTTCCTCTGGCCCAGGCTATCCTGCGTCCCTGGCCGATCACAGTCTGCTCGGGGAGCCTTCTGTTCCAGGCCAAAGCACAGGTGTTGGGCTGAGCAGCCTGGGGCAACAGCAGATCTGCTCTGTGGCTTGTGGTGCTCCCAGAAAGAAGTTCATTGGTGAGTGGGCAAGGGCAGCCCCCGAGGGACGGGGCTTCCGGGGGCGAAGCGGTGTGTTTGGAAAATATAGTCACCTCGGGCACCGCAGCTTTGACGAATTCCGTTATCCTACCGGCGACCCAGTAGGTTTCTAACAATACTGCACTCGTGCTAACTTTAATGCAGTCACTTTAACCTCATTGATTAAATCAGCAAACTGTAAACTTCATTTTAATATCTGAACTCTCTCCCCATCTGCCTGTTAAGTGCAGCAAAGGATGTATTTAACCTCAGATTTGCATTGTCCGAGAGCCTGCCTCGACACTGGACCTGGAGTGAAATTGCCCGAGGAGACCGCTGAGTGTGTTAGGTGATACAGTCGTGGGGGCAAAGGTCAAGTTGTCCAGTCTCCTGCCTGCAGAATGGGTACATGATGGAGCTGCAACTTCTGGGTTTCTATCCTGGGAAGTGAACTCTCTCACGCCTCTTTATAGTCCACGAGGTTTCTTCTGGAATCTAACTTAAGTCCCATTTCATTTTGTCCTGACTTAAGAAAGATAGAGAACAGAGAGCAAGTATCTTTAATGCTTTCCTCAAAGACCCTTCAATCTCTGCTCGGCCTTGGCCAAACACACCCCATTTCTGAGGGTTGTGTTCTCACTCTCTCCTTCCGGCAGAGCACTGCCTGAGTTTTTTGTTGGTAAGACAAGGGGAATGGTAGCCGTCTCACTGGGTTGGTGTGAAAGTCAAATGAAGGCTCTGGGGATACACCTCACCACGTACCTGTCATGGCTCATCTTTAGTCACCCCAGTTGACCCTGAATACATTTTATTCCCCGCCTCCCGTGACACCTCTCACAGTTCCTGAGTGGTGACACTTTCTTCGCAGCATCTCTCCAGTAAAGCCCCTGGGCTTGTAGAACATCCTCCCCATTGTTCCCGGGCCCAGACAGGCCAGGTGGGGCAGGTGCAGGCCACCCCTCTGCTGTTCCGAGCCAGTGGGCCAGGAGACGTGGGCGTGGGGGGAGAAAAGCCTTTCCATGCCAAGGCCCTGAGTGGCACTGTCCCTGTCACTGTCTCTCAACGGAGGTCTGCCCCCAGTGGGGACCGCTGACTCCTGGGCTCTCCCCGATGGTTGCAGCAGTGTCCCTGGTACCTGACTGCAAGGGGCTACCAGCAGGGACAAATGGCTCCTGTGGACAGCAACCTGGATTCGGGCTTTGTCCAAAAGCACGTGATGCTTCGAGCCGCTGGGACCCCTAAACCACTGGGAGCAAGGGCTTCAGAGGGAGCTAGTTTTTTTCTAGCTGTTCATCTTTTTTCCTTTGCATGGACTACATCAATCGTAGCCGACTAGTGGAGAACAAGGACCCTGGAGCCATTCTGCCTGGGTGCTTGTCCATCTCTGCCTCCCTGGGTCTCGGGCTTCTCCGTGTCACAAAGGAAGTGCCAAAAAAAAAAAAAAATTGCTGTAATTTCTCTAGAGTTTTGAAAAATCTGCCTAGTGCAACTGTTTGATGTAAAATTTCCTTCCTTCCCTTTCTCCTGGTCGGCATAAAAATCTGTATTGCTCGCCCACTTTATGCTGGGCACTGACCTGGGTGTTGGGGTCGAAGAACTGAATAAGACCAAAACAATCCACTGTCTGCCGGGGCCACCAGCTGCACACCGGTCATTGTGATAGGTAATCAGTGCTGCCACGTTGATGGTGCGGCAAGAATCTAAAAGGCCAAGGCTGTGTGGAGGTGTGCCAAAGAGTACCTCTGGGAAGGCTTCTTGGAGGAGGAGGACCGTGATCTGAATCCTGAAATAAAGAGTCACAGCTGGTCAGCGTGAGGCTGTTGGGGCCAAGGCGTGGAGAGCACAGGGAAATGTGCCAGGATCTGTGGTGGTCAGAGGAAAGCCCAGCCCAGGAGTCAGACGTGCATTGGCTAAAGCAGCGGGTCCCTGGAGGACTGGCTGGCCTGACCTGGGAGGGTGGTATCCCTTCTCCAGAATCAGATCTGGGCATCTTTAATGTTGACATTCCTTCTCTCCAGCTGGTCTCTAGGTTCCCTTGGTGTTTTCCCTACGGCCACTGTCCCTCCCTCCTCCCCTCTTAGATAATGATTTGCTTCTCACCTCTGAGGTGGTATCTCAAGTCTGGAAGTCCCCGGAATACCCTGAGCCTCTCTGACTTGCTGTGGGGGGCAGGGAATGGAAATGACATGTTCCTGGGGTGGGGGGGACTCTGATTCAGTAGGGGGCCCTAGACCTTTGTCTTTCAGAAGCTCCCCAGAGACCCTGCTGCACCCTCCAGCCCAGAATCCCTGCTCCGGGGGGCCCGAACGCATGCAGCCTCTCCCCACTGAGGCACTGAAGGATGTTCCCTGCCTGGTTTCCTTGCCGTTTCTTTCTTTTACTTTTACAGATGGCATTATTGTTGCTTGTTTGTTTGTTCGTTTTGTTTTTAAGTAGGTTCCATGCTGGGCATGGAGGCTAATGCAGGGTCTGAACTCACGACCATGAGATCGAGACCTGAGTCTTGATCAAGAGTCGGCCGCTTGGGGCGCCTGGGTGCCTCAGTCATTTAAGGGTCTACCTTCGACTCAGGTCACGATCCTGGGGTTCTGGGGTCATAGGGCTCCCTGCTCAGCAGGGAGCCTGTTTCTCCCTCTCCCCCCTGCCTGCCGCTCCCCCTGCTTGTGCTCTCTCTCTGTCAAATAAATACATAAAATCTTAAAAAAAAGTCGGACGCTTAACCGACTGAGCCACCCAGCGCCCCTGTTGCTTGTTTTTAAATCTCTCCTTTTATTCTTCCAATGGGGACCTCTATCATCTTGTTTTGGGCTTTACTACCTTCTTAAAAGATAATGTTAGATAGTGAAATGGGGGCACGAAGAATTAAAAGTTGCCCAAGGTCACAGAGAAGCCAACACCCCCAATGGAGAATCTGCAGTGTCTTCAGCCTGCCCAGAATGTCTTGCTGGGGCAGAAGGCCCAAGTGTCCAGAGCCCCAGATGTTTGCAGAAATGGGACAAGGGTCTGCTCTTTAGATATCTGCTGCCTTTTTATTAGGAGGTGGTATCTTCTTGCCTCCCTCCAGTAGGTTCTAGGCCTGCACCATTACAACTGACATAGGCAGACAGGTCCAAGGACCCAGAGGGGGCCCCACAGGCCCAGCCAAGAGGGTCCTTGGCTTTGTGCAGAATAGAAATCAAATGTAAGCCAGGAGGAAATGAGAGCCGAGTTTACTGAATAGCATAATGATAGAGTATAGCAGACAGAGTGTCTGAAAGACTCAGAAAGGTGAGACTTTGTCTCATTGTTGCTGGAGTTAGGAGTTTATACAAGAAAAGGGTCCAGGGTGTTCCTCCAGGAATCCAGGGTAGGGATCAGTCACAGGAAGTGTCAACTGAACAAGAGGTGTTCTTCCATAAATCACCGAAAGTAGGGGTGTCAATGCCAGTGTGGGCCAAGGTTTGTTCAAAGCTAATGTCCTGGAACATGTTTGGGATCCCCTTCTTCTTAGATGTTATCAGGTGTTCTGGGGCCAGGACGAGACTCAGAGAACAATTCACTTCCTTGCTCCCCCCTTGGAGTGGGAAAGGAGCTTCTTTGGGTTTACCTAGATGCAAGGTGAACAATAGAGCATGAGGGGCACCTGTCAGCTAAGCTCAGTCAGCTAAGCGTCTGACTCTTGATTTCAGCTCAGGTCATGATCTCAGGGTCCTGGGATTGAGCCCCACATTGCCTCTGAGCTCAGCTGGGAGTCTGCTTCTCTCTCTCTCTCTCTGCCTCTCCCCCAGCTGGTGCTCTCTCTCTCTCTCAAATAAATAATTAAAATCTTTAAAAAAAAAATTAGAGCGTGAGTAAATGGTGCCTTTCTAAAATGGAGTCCCTTCAGCTTCCCTGTCTCACAACCATTGTTCCCATTTGCTCTGCCCGCTTACTTGGACATCTGTTCTCCTAACAATATCTGCCCATAAATCTTGTCTCCGAGTCCTGGGTGGCTTAGCTGAGGACAAACGAAGCCTGCAACTGGCGACCAGACCTTCCCCATGGCTACACGTGGACGTGACCACAACTGTGCGTGCTCGCCAGGAGGCACCAGCACCTGCCTCTCCGGCCATGGCTGTGTGTGGGTAGCGGTCACTGGGGCTGCAGGGGTGGGCTCTTTGGCTGCCTTTGGAAGGAGCCCTTTCTGCAGGCTTCTCTGGTAACTTAATGCTATTGTAATTCTTGGTTTCCGTAGAGAAAAGAGATTTTCATTTTGTACACCCAGACATACAGTAGGTGCGCACTAAGTGTTTTGTTTTGTTTTGTTTTGTTTTTTTAGACTGACAGTGAATGCGTGAGTGAATAATTAGAAGTCTGTGTGTGAAGGAAAAGATTCCGTTTACCTGGGACCTTCAGAAGACCTCCTGGGTAATGTAGGGCTGCCGAAGAAGTGCTCCTCCCAGGCTCTGCCCATAAGAGCCACCAGGAAGGCAGGGAGTGGTACAGTGCCACATTGCCCAGCCCACGGTCCCTGAGGGCTCTCTCCCGTTTTCCAGACCACCAGCACATGGTCAGTGCTAGGGGTGGTCTGGAAGAACAGAGGGAGATCAATACTGGCCGTTGGAAGAGACTGCCACATGGACGGGGGAACTTGAACTAGCTCTTGAAAGCTGGACAGGGCTTGTTGAGGACAGAGGAGAGGGTTCTAAAGGATGCTCTCTGAACCAGCATCATCTGAGCACTTGTTAGACACACAGATTCTTGGCCCTCTCCCCCACCCCCAGACCTAGGGAACAGAAGCTTTGGGGCTAGAGTCCAGCAATGTGTGTTCAGCCAGCATTGCGGGTGATCCTGATGCCCACTGAATGTAGTGAGCACTAATGCAGGCAAAGGAAGGAGTCTGAGCCTCACATGAGTGACGGGGAAGCTGGGAAGTGACCTGACATATTTTATTTTATTTTATTATTATTTTTAATTTTATTTATTCATTTGAGAGAGAGAGAGAGAGCACAAGCAGGGGGGGTTGCAGAGGGAGAAGCAGACTCTCCACTGAGCCAGGAGCCCGACCTGGGGCTCGATTCCAGGACCCTGGGATCATGACCTGAACCGAAGGCAGACGCTTGACCATCTGAGCCCCCCAGGCGGCCGCGACCCAGCATATTTTACATGAGTTCTTCCGTTGGTGGCACCAGAGAGAAGACAGGACGGGGACAGGAAGGGTGGCTAGGAGGCATCAGAAAAGCAGGCATGGGATGAACTTGAGGTTTGCGGATCTCAGCCGGATTGGTGGTGGCCTTGGGAACAGAGAGCAAAGCCAAGCGGTCCTGTGACAGGAGAGCGGATAGGCCTGGTGGCACATTTGGTCTCGTGTACCCTTTTCTTTAAAATGTTTAAAAATGACGTGTGCCCTATCACATTGTTACATGCTGATCATGGGACAAGGTAAAGACAGAAGGAAGCAAAGAGGGGGGCGGAATTCCACCACATCCAAGATGACCGCCGACAGACGGAGCGTCTCCTGCTGGCCCTTTTTCCTCTGCATGTTCCCTTGGTGGGGCTGAAAGCAGAGCATTCTGTATCCGTTTGCATCCTGCATTCTTTGCTTGACAAAATATCATAAGCATTTCCTGATGTGCTTTCAGGCTGTCTCTTCTTCTTGTCACAGGAGCTCCCATAAGTTGGCCAGGGCGGTGCTGGTAAGGAAGGAGTAAGTGAGGCCCCGAGAGAAAAGGGAATTTGGTCCATGACCTTCAGACAGTAGAGAAGGCAAGAGTCACATGGCTGGGCACGTCAACTCACAAATTATAAGGAAAAAAAGAAGATGATGGGGGAAGCCGTAGATTAAGATAGTCCTAAAGGACAAATGACATGCACGACTCAAGTCCAGTGTCCAGGGATGTCCATCTGGACAGTAAAGGAATGCAAGGAGCAATTACGACAGAAGTCAGCGTGTGGCACGGGGAGGGGTTGCGGAGTGGCCGCTTAACTACTGAGCCACCCAGGCGCCCCTCAGTTTTTTTTTTTTTTAAAAAAAAGGTTCAAGAGAAAGAAGATCTTGCTCAAGGATCCATGTGGCAGAGCCAAGGGCTGAACCCAGGCTCAGAGGTTCCCCTTGGGTCTCTGATCCCCATTGCTCCCGCACTCTGTGCGTTGTTTGCTCGCCCACCTCCCGGTCCCCAGCCCCTGATCTGCCACTTGCTGCAACAACTGCAGATTTTTTTTAAAGATTTTATTTATTTATTTGAGAGAGAGAGAGAGAGAGCACAAGCAGGGGGAGGGGCAGAGGGAGAGGGAGAAGCAGACTCCCTGCTGAGCAGGGACCCCCCCCCAACATGGGGCTCCATCCTAGGACCCCAGGATCATGACCTGAGCTGAAGGCAGACACCCAACCAAGCCACCCAGGCACCCCAACAACTTCAGATTTATGGGTTCCGTTTTGGTTGACTTTGAGGGCCAGGCTGAGATGTGCTGTGGGGAGAACGGTGATGGATGGCCCTTGCCTGAAATGGGGAAGCTCTGAAGGAGATCGGTCAGGGTAGGAGTGCAAGTGTGTCAGCCATGTCACGTGTGTGGCGTGTGCAGGGCTGGGGGGATGCCTTGACCAGTCTTGCCCTCTCTGGTTGTTCAAAGATCCAGACCCAAATACCCAACATCGCTCACCTCTCAGAATCTCCTTCCTTAGCCTGGTCCATCTGTTTCCTTGAAATACCGGTTTTTGTCTTTATAAGCCCTTACCCTCCCCACCCACTCCCACAACATGGCCCCCCTTTCCTCTGACTCCTTCCCATTGCTCTGGACAGGCCCAAGGAGGCAGTGCCAGGGCCACCACGGGGCATACCTAGAAAAGGAGACTGTGGAGGAGCCCTGTGACCTCAGCACAGTTTCTTCAGGCAAACAAATGGGAGGGATTTTTCTGAACCTGGCCTTCCGAGGCCCAGGCTGTGAGGTTTGGAACTGGGACTTGGGTTTCTAGCTGGACTTCTGCTTCTCTCTGCCTTGACTGGCAGGTTCCATAGAACCGGGCCAAGGCTCTGGTCTTGGCAGAGGCAGAGGAGCCCAGTGAGGAGAGGAACTAGTGCTCAGCCCTGCTCAGGAGAAAAGGGTCTTTGCCCTTACCCACCTTTCCCAGAAGGATGTGGAGGGGCTCCTCTTTTGGGGATCAGTGGCCTGCAGTCCCTGGTTTCCCCCGGACAGTTGTCATAAAGCACTCCAGGGCTTCATACTGCCAAGGAGGAGGGGCTCCCCTTTAGGTTCTAGAATAGCACTGTCTGATAGAACTTCTGGCAATGTTGGACACGTTCCAAAATATGTCCTGTCCAATGTGATGACCATTAGCCTAAGTGGCTAGTGAACACTTGAAATGTGGTAATATGACCGAGGAACTGAATTTTCAATTCCATTTCATTTCAATCAATTACAGTTGAAATTTAGATTGGCACATGTGATGAGTGTCTACCTTATTGGATAGCACAGTTCTAGAAGGAGTGGGTCTCTGAGAAGGACACAGTGGCCAAGTCGAGATGTTTCAGAACTGCTTGCCACCCTCCTTCCTCCGCGTCCACATACACACATTACACATTTCAGGAAGGCCCTAGATACAATGCCCTTTTCTAACAAAGTCCACTGTTTAAATATTCTTATCTCGAGTGATGCAGAGCTGCTGCTGACCTCAGATGCACCCCCATGCACGGCTTCTCTTTGTCCTTGCACCATCAGAGCTAAGCGGGGTAAGGCCTCCAGAAACCCTGCACCTGAGCAGTCTGAGTCCAGCCGTCAACAGGCCTCAAAGCCCAGGGTCCCACCCTGGCATGCCCATGCTGCTCCCTGCTTCTCCCCTCGAGGGGGAAAGAATCCGGTCCCCGTCGGCACCTGGTAGCTCGCCGACGGGCACGCTGGTGTGAATGAGGCCCGGTCACCGGGGTGATCGGCCCACACTGGCAGTTTTGATCTTACTTCCTAGCTGAACAGCTTGGCCTCAAGTAAGAAGCATTTTTACTTTCTGGAAGAAGGTGGAGGCTGGGGGCCGTTTTGGGTTTCTTGGCTTTATCTAGGTATATATTTTTGAGCAAGATTGGCGGTGGCGCTGAAGGGGCACTAGGTATTCATCAGATGAGATGGTTCTCCTACCCCCTTACCCCCCGCCTCCATTGCCCCAGCGTCTAGCGCCTGGGAACGCCCTGTAATGTTTGCCGGATGAATGAATGAGTCATTTCTTTCTTTCTTTCTTTCTTCTCTTTCTTTCTTTCTCTCTTTTTCTTTCTTTCTTTCGCTCTCTCTCTCTCTTTCTTTCTTTCTCTTTCTCTCTTTCTTTGTTTTTAAAGATTTTATTTATTTCTTTGTGTGTGAGAGAGCGAGCACAAACAGGGGGAATGGCAGGCAGAGGGAGAGGAAGAAGCAGGCTCCTTGCAGAGCCAGAAGCCTGATGCGAGACTTGGTCCCAGGACTCTGGGATCATGACCAGAGCCGAAGGCAGACGTTTAACGGACTGAGCCACCCAGGCGCCCCTGAATGAGTCATTTCTGCCTGCCAGAGCACCCCGCAGGACAGGCCTCTCCTTCTTCTCTGTGTCTAGTTTCCTTCTGTTCTCTCCTCCTCTTTCCCTGCAGTACCGGCAAGCCATCTCCCCTCCCCGTTCCCTTTCTAGACCAGGCTCTCAGATGCGTGCTTCATTTTTCAGCACACTAACCATTTCCTAGTGTGCCATAACCCACCTCTTCCCGAACATTCCAGAAAGTACCCCTGCACTGCCATCTCCCCACAGCCCCCTGGTCTGTGGGACTCTGCAGGCCACATGTCCTCATCGACAGGGTTGTCACTGTCCGCTGGCCGCTCCGTGCCAATGGGGACAGAGCCCCCCCCCCTGTGCAGGCAGGATTTCCTGTGTGCTCGGTGCCCTCTGTCCGGAGAGCCCAAGTAGCGCCCCCTTCTGTCTGGTGATTCTGGTGATTCTACCCCTCAGTGCCTCCTCCTGCCTGATTTAAGTCTTCAGTTCTTTTTCTTTTCTTTTTTTAGAGATAGAGAGAGCTGGGGTGGTGGGGGGAGAGGGAGCAGGGACAGAGGCAGAGAGAGAATCCCTTGCAGGCTCCGTGCCCAGTGCAGAGCCTGAGGCAGGCTACGGGGCTTGATTTCTTGACCCTGAGATCATGACCTGAGCTGAAATCAGGAGTCGGACGCTGAACTGACTGAGCCACCCAGGCGCCCCTTTAGTTCTTTTTCTTGTGGTAAAAAATAAATATAACACAAAATTTACCATTTTGACCATTTTTAGGGGGCAATTCGGTGGCAGTAAGTCTGTTCACAGTGTTGTATAATCATCAGTCACTACCATCCATTTCCAGAACTTGTTCACATCCCAAACAGAAACTGTGTTCATCAAACAAAGACTTCCCTCCCCCATTCCCTCAGCCTCTGGTAACCTCTATTCTAGCTTCTGTCTCTAGGAATTTGTCGGCTCTAGGGAACTCAGAGAAGTGGAATCATACAGCCTTTGTCCTCTTGTGTCTGGCTTTCAGCGTGTTTTCGAGGCTCGTCCATGGTGTAGCATCTGTCAGAATTTCATTCCCTTTTATGGCTGAAGAATACTCCCCTTTTCCCTTATGTGAACACCACATTTTATTTATCCACTCATCTGTTGATGGACACTTGGGTGGTTTCTGCCTTTGGGATATTGTGAATAATGTTCTGATGAACATGGGTGTGTACATGTATCTGTCCAAATCGCTGCTTTCAGTTCTTCGGGGTATATGCCTTAGGAGTGGAATTGCTAGATCACAGGGTAATTTTGTGTTTAACTTTGTAAGGAACTACCAAACTTTTCCCCCACGCGCGCACATTCCCACCGGCAGTGCACCTTATTATTTTTTTTAAATCTTAATTTTAAACTACAGAGATAATGCCTGCTTGTGGAAAAACTTCAAAGGATGCAGAACAGCATGAAGTAAACAGAAGCAGGACCCCTCCCGCAGCCCCACCTCTAAGATAACCGCTACTTAGGATTTGGTGTGTGCGTGCACGCGCATGTGTGTCCAGATACGCGAGTCCACACTCAGACGCCTCAGCAAAACGAGCGCCATGCCGGCTCATTTGGCTTTTTCATGTCATTCCGTGTTGGCCCCTGAAGGTCTCGGCTGCGTGCTTTTCCATTCTGGGGGTGTATCTTGTGTTATTTATTGGTTAGTGGGTACTGAGAGACAAGTGGGGGCGCTCCCCCTTGTCGCTCTTGCGAACCACTCTGCACTTACTGCCTTGCACACGTGGGCCACCATCTCACCAGATCCCAGCCTGTTTGGGGGAAAATGTGAGCTGAGCTTGGTACTGGGGAGGCCCTGCAGCCCAGAACCCCTTCCCCACCAGGCTCAGCTTTTCCCAACTTGCTCTCCACGCCCAGGGCAGCCAAGCCAAGCTAAGCTGAGCTGTGAGCGGCTTTGTCAAGGAGGGCCACCCACCTTCCGGCAGAGGCAGCCTTGGTCTGGCACGCCCTCTCCTCTGGGAATTCCTGGGAGTCGAGTAACTTAGAGCGGGATGGAGAGGTGAGCAGTGAGCTGGAGAGAGAGAGAGAGACAGAGAGAGACAGAGAGAGAGGGACTGGGCTCTGGTGGTGTGTGGCACCGAGAAGGTGCTTGTGGGGCTGGCAAGGCATGCAGTGCCCCCCCACACTAGGAAAGACCCAGTTCAGGCCTGGCAGAGGTCCACCTTTCAAGCCAAGGACCAACCCGTCTTTTGCCAGCACCTTTTTCTGCAGAGCCCCAGGCAGCTGGTGGGAGAGTACAAAGCGGCCTGGAAAATCCATAAACTGCATAATCAGCCCCTGCATCTTGGCCGCTTGACTCTGTTTATTGCTTCCTGTCCCCGAAAGCCCTTTACAAACAGAGCGGCTTTGAGGGGGGTGAGCTGGACCTGGTGGGTGGCCTGCCCCTGCCAGCCGGCCCCAAACCAGCCCATTCTCTTGTACTCCTTGCTGCCGCCCCCAGCAGAGCTCAGGGAGGGTGGGAGCTCCTGGTGGCTTGAGAGTGAGAGGACTCCTCCCCGCCAAGGAGGGCGAACCCCCAGAGAGCTGTTTACTTTGACAAAGGACAAGCATCCCATTTCTACCAGTTTCCTTGGGGGCCTGGAGGTGAAGCCCTGAGGAGGTGCAGGAGGGGAGCAAGTGAAAGGCTTAGCCTCTGATTGACCCCTGCAAGGTGGGGAGGGGAGCAGGGGCCCATTCCTGGGGATCTAGGGACAGCCCTGGTTCCAAGGGCTATGGGACTTGCTCAAAACCTGGTTTATTCTTTTTTTTTTTTTAAAGATTTATTTATTTATTTTGAGAGAGTGAGAATGAGAGAGAGAGAGAGAGAGTACGTGAGAGGGGGGAGGGTCAGAGGGAGAAGCAGACTCCCCGCTGAGCAGGGAGCCCAGTGCGGGACTCGATCCCGGGACTCCAGGATCATGACCCGAGCCGAAGGCAGCCGCTCAACCAACTGAGCCACCCAGGCGCCCCAAAAACCTGGTTTATTCTTGTATTACTTTTTCAAAATACAAGTTTTTCCCTGTTGACTGACTTTTCTCCCTTCTCTCCCACCACCGCCCCAGGGAAGGGGGGGCAAGAGGTGACTCAGGAAAAGCCGCCACCTGACAGAGTTGCTTTAGACACTGCCGGGGTGCCTGTGAGGGCTGTTTGCTGTCCTTCCCTTGCATCTGCAGGACGGCAGGGGCCACGCGGCACCTGTGTGGTTGGAGGAGGGATGCTGTGCCCCGGGAAGGGGAGGAGGCGCGGGTAGGCAGGCTTCCCAGTGCTGGGGCTGCCCCTCCCAGCCAGATGTGGCCCTGTGGTCCCTCTCTCGCACCTGAGGCTCCCCCGTCCGCCCCCCAGGGCAGTTGGAGGCCCGAGTTCCCATCCTGCCTCTGCCTCCTTGCTACTCCTTCCTTTACTTGGCTTGTGGAGATGACTGACGCAAAGCCCTGATTTAAAAAGCAGGGGGAGGGCTCGGCCTGTGTCTGGCCTCCGTGCGGACCCGCCGTGGCTGAGCGGCCTTTTCGGCAAGTCCGCAGGGGGCTTGTCTAAGCAGAGTTCCACGTGGGACCTGTGTGTGTCTGAGCCTGTGTTTTTGGTTGTGCAACCCTTGAGGCGGCCCCACCCTCCCAGCTCCTTCCTGAAAGTGAAATGTTACCGTCCTTGCTCAAGAACAAAAGCCCCAAGTTCAGCCCTGCATGGCAATCATTTTCAAGTGTGGCCGCTTCCTCCTTTGGGGCCTGCAGCTGAGTGTTGAGGGCAGCCCAGGCCCCGACAGGGAGGTCCTGCTGGGGGTGGGAGAGGGAGCCTGGCGCTGGCCCCTCCGGGCTGGGGCTGCTGTGGCAGTGGAGGCCTGTGGCGGGACTGGCTCAGCTCTGAGCTGGGGTGTGCCCACCTCTCTTCTACTTCCCTGCTCCAGGAGACCTGGATGGGCCCGGGCGGGGGGCGGGGGGGGCCATTGCCAGGCCGACCCCAGGGCCCAGCTCTTCTGGAGCCTCAGTTCCTCCCTTCGCCCACGCAGAGATCAGAGAGGCCCACCAATGGAAGTGCAGGCACAGTGCAGTAAGTGGTTGGGAGTGTGGGCTTTGGGGAGGAATCCCGACTCGCCACTTCCTGGCTGTGAGACCGCAGAGAAGTTAATTCCTCTCTGCCTGCCTCAGTCTCTTCATCTCCCAAATAATCTGCTTCCTACCCTGTGGGATTGTTTCGAGGATTCCGTGTAGGGGAAGTGCCCTTACGCAGTGCCAGAGTGGGTCCCTGCCACAGGGGACGTGCCTGGCCTGGAGCCTGGCTGAATGGAAAGGGCTGGTGGACTCCACCCCCCAACCCCCTCCCTGGTCATTGTAAACTGTGAGGTGCGAAGCACACGTAAAGCACCATCATCTGGGCCAGTTGGCGTGCTCAGAGTGAGGAAATGATCTATTTCAGTATCCTTCAACGAGTTGGATCAGCAGACCATGGCTGGAACTCCCGGCTCTGTCCCACTGTAGAAGTTGGGTTTCCGTTCTTGCCTTTCCTGCTCGTCCTTACCCCTTGGTTAATTTCGCAGGAGCACACATAGCTTCACCATCCACAAAGGTAGCAGGAATCTGAAGTCACCCTGTGTCTGTGGGCCTGAGAATCCCCACAGCTCCACTGTTAAGTATACATAGACCTTGAAGGACAAATCAAGCATATGTTTACCGCTAGCAAGCAATGCTTGAACACTTGCTAGGTACATTGTGTGTTAAGGGGTGATCATCAAGGAACCCAGGGACTAAGGAATGTCTAGCTGCTTTTCGACCGTCCCAGCGATTGCTGGGTGCTTCCCGTGCTGTTGCCTCACAGCCCTTAAGTCTGGATAAACCTTGCAACCCACTTGTAGGCTGGGGCCTTCTATCCATACCTTCTGTCCGACCCAGCCCCTCATGCCCATTCTGTGATGGGAGGAAGGGCATGCAGGGTCCGCACATCCTAGGCTGGGTGCTTCCCCTTGAGAGACAGAGTGGGTGCGAGTTTGGGCTTGTGGGGTGATTTGGCAGAGCCTTTGTTTGCTGACTGTTGACTAAGCCCAGGTGTGCAGACCCAGTGTTTATAGAATCCTGGTCGTCTTGGGCTGGAATGAAGCAAGTAGATGCTCAGGGGAGGGGGAAGTGTCATGGATAATCCAAAAGTCATTTGTTTAGGGCCTGGAGCCAGAGAGAAGGTATTTGTGCAGTTCTCACTAAGTCAATCCAACATGGACTCTCTTTAATGTATGTCTACAGTGTGCAGGCCAGGAAATTCAGTTACACACCTGGGAACTATCTGAGGACTTAGGGCAGACACAGAGGCTGTCACTCGGGAGAGGGGTCTGGAGATCATTTTAGTCCTCCTTGCCCAGTTTTCAGATGGGAAGCTGGAGGCCCGGGAGGTAAAATGACCTGCGTAAGGTCACCCGGCTGGTTCGTGATGGAGCTAAAACTAGAATCCAGAGTTCTATATTGCATCACCCTGTGAGGTAGGAGTCCTCATGCTTTACTGGGCATCAGAATGACCCGGAGAGCTTGTTAAAAAGCAGATTCCCAGCCCCCCCCCCCAGATTCTGATTTAATAGTGGGGTGGAGAATATGTGTTTTTAGCAAACACCTCGGGGGAGTCTGATGAAGTCTCACCACCCTCTGAGATACACGGCTTTAATGCAAAGAGTGTTTGCTTCTGAGACTGACAGAAAAGCACATTAACATTTCCCAAGAGCAGGCTGGTAGCAGGAGGGGGAACAGGCAGAGACATAAACAGCTCAGGAGACAAGAGTATGGAGGTTGAACCCAGGCTTTAAAACCCTTGCGAGGAACCCAGTGTGTCGGGAGATTTGACAGGCGCACTGGTCTCTGCCACATAAGGCCATGGGGGTTGGATGTGGCCCAGCCCTGGACAACCTCTGGGTCACACATGACTCAGTAAAATGGCTCTGATACTGGTAGGAGGCAGTGATGGACAGTGCTAGAAGCTCGTGAGGATTAACCAACACCATGCCCGGGCAGCATGGCCTAGCACTCGGTAAATAGCAGGTTCTCTGATTATGTGTAACTCCTGGGGGAGGGGAGGGCTGAGGGACTTCTGCTGAGGGTCTCATATGAGGAAGGGGGTGGAAAGGGGTTCTGGTTCTGTAGCTAAGAAAGGGCACAAGTCCTTCCAGCCCTGGGGGACTGGGATACGGCCACCTCCTTCTGCAGACGTCATGGGTTTGTGCCTCGTAGAGTGGTGCCTTTCTCTGGCCCTTATCCGCCCCCCACCCCACCATGTCCTTGCATCCCTGGGGAGTTTCAGTGATGGGAAGGGTGAGACTCACTAGGGGCTGTTTCTATTCTCTAGAGGTGGAGACAGACTCCTGGAGGCAAAGGAGGCTGGTTATGGGACCCTCAAGAGTTCCCGCCTCCTTCCGCTGACTGTCAGATTTGAGGGCCAGGGCTGGCAGCCCCGCCAGCCCGAGGCCCTTCCCTGGGCTCCATTCCAGGCGCTGATCCTGCAAGCAACTGGGAAGGCGGTGCCTCTGGTTCTGGCCAGCATTGCTGCGGGTCAGGTCAACCTCAACTCACCTTTGCTGCCCCAGACACTGTGAAAGCCATTCTGGGCACGGATGGGGAAGAGAGAGAGGGCTGGGGGCCTCCAGTGGCCCTGCCGTCAGCCCAGTGCAGGGAGTGGCTCACACGGTGGGCTGTTAGTGCCGTCAGTGAGTGGGGAGGAGAGCGTGGCTGTAATTTTAAAAACCCAGCTTCGGAGTTAGGTGGAGAGGGGAACGGACTGAGGACCTGGGGTGGAGGGGAGTGTTCAGGAGAAACCTAATGAAGGTTGGTTGTGTCCCGTGGCCTTGCGAGTGAACGGGTCTGAGTGAGCTGGTGCGTGTTGCACACACAGACGCATGAGCTGTTTTGGAGTTGCTAGTGTGTGCACCGGCCCAGGAGTCTGGGTTCAAATCCCAGCTGGGATCAAATTGCAGGCCAAGGAGCTCTGTGACCTTTGGCAACAGGCACCATCTGGAAGTGAGAACATTTCTTCCTGCCGTCCAAACCTAGCCTCTCCAGAGGGCACGGGTGGGCACGTGGCTGTGTGTTGGTGAGGCGGTGTGGCCAGGGGAGGGCCTCAGGCCGGGAGGGGGTGCCTGGCGGCTGGCTCCGGGGCTCCCCTGGCTGTGGAGGGGGGGCTCTGCGGCCGTACAGACTGAGAAGGGGCCAGGGCGAGGAGGGGGTAGCAGCCTGCGGTTGGGGAAAGGAGCTGGCCTGGTAAGTGGCTCTAAACAATCCCATCTGCTGTCTGGGCTGGCCTTTCTTGCTGGGGTGGAATTTCTGATGGGGTCTTGGCTGCCAGAGGGGGAGGGCCGAGGCCCTACCAGCCACAGCTGCTGCCTGTTCTTTTGAAGCTCAGGGCCAACCACCCCCTCCCCAAGGCCCTGCTCCCCAGCCCTGGGCCTGCATTCCTCAGCTGCCAGAGGCCGGCACTTCAGCTTATGTGCTTGTGCTCCTTCACCCCCCAGGATGGCGGGGAGCCCCTCCCCAAGAGGGCAGGCCCCCAGGAGGAGTGGGAGGCCTGGGCAACCCAGGCCCCAGTATATTCCAGTCGCTTCTCCCCTAGGATGCATAGTAGAGTATGGGCAGGAATGGGGCTGTTGGTCCAGCTCCCTGCTCCACTCAGGGGCCCCAGAGCCCCCCAACATGAGGTCCTGGAGGCCCCTGATGGGAAGCCTTTGTGCTGCACACTGTCCCCCTTCAGGGCTGGATTCAAGATCGTAAGCCCAGGCCTGACTCCTGGGCCAGGCTCTAGACTCAGCCCCGGAGATCCTAACAGCTGCCCCAGGCTGAGGGCATGTGTGTGGAGCCTGTGTGTGCCCAGTGCATGAATCCCCCTGGAGAGGAACCCGTCCTCAGAGGAACAGGTATCCCATTCTACAGATGACGAAACTCACTCAGAGAAGCTCCACTCACCCAAGCAGTGGTGATCAGAATGTAAGCTGAGGTTGGCTCAGAGCTAAAGCTCCACTTGTAACCTCTGTGCTCTGCAGCCTCTTAGCCCAGACTGCGGCACCATTCACAGCCAACGTGTGGTTTCCCCTCTGCAAGGAGCTGCCTGGCCAGACCCAGCCCTGCCCTGCCCCGGAGGACCCCACACGCTGTGGTCTGACCTCTGGAACAGATGTGGCATCGGCCACCACCTTACCCACGGCCCTTCATTCTCCCCTGCGAGGCCACCAGGAGGTGGGCGGGCCCCTGAGCAGGAGGTAGCACTGGGGGAGGAGTGGTGCCTGGCTCCCACTGAGGCAGGACTGGCAAAGGCCTGTTGGACTAGTAGAGGCCGGAAGGATGGAGTTGGGACTCTAAGGATTACAAAAGTTCTAAAGTCCTAGAGGCTCTGTAGTTTGCTTTTTGCTTAAGACTTTTTTCTGTCATCATTCAGTTTTTGTTTTGTTTTGTTTTAATTAGAGAAACAGGATAAGGAAGAGATTAAGAAGAGCATGGGCTCTGGGGCCAGACCGTTTGGATTCACATTTTGGCTCCATCACTGACTGTGTGACCCCACGTAAGTTACTTAAACGCTCCGGGCCTTAGTTTCCTTATCTGTAAAATGGGTATTATAATTGCTTTACTTTGAGGCTTGGATGAGATAATGCATGCCAAGTGCTTAGAAAGTCCACGGCACATGGTTAGCGCTCATAGACGTTTGCTATAATGATTATTCAAAAGTGATTCATGTCTGTTGTAGATAATATACACATGCAAAAAGATTTTAAAAATCACTGGCATTGCTCTCATTTTGCTATTCTGTATAGGCTATCTGCTTATTTTACTTTTTTTTTTTTAAGATTTTATTCATTCATTTTGAGAGAGAGAGAATGAGAGACAGAGAGCACGAGAGGGAAGAGGGTCAGAGGGAGAAGCAGACCCCCCGCCTAGCAGGGAGCCCGATGTGGGTGGGACTCGATCCCGGGACTCCAGGATCATGACCTGAGCCGAAGGCAGTCGCTTAACCAACTGAGCCACCCAGGCGCCCCTGCTTATTTTCCTTTTAAATTGATAATGAACATGAATCAAAGTTTAAAAGATATACAAAGATTTACAGAGAAAAGTTTCCCTGATCTGTCTCTTATGACCTAATTCCTTCCATCAGAAACCTCTAGGATCAGTTTCTTATGAATGTCCTCTCCATACATACTGACACACACATACCATAACGCACTATAGTACGGCACGGCCTTGCATTGCTCCCCTTAGCCATAGGTCGTGGGCAGAGAGACATATACAGAGGCCTCATTTTTGTTCTCTGTTGTATAGTCTTCCATGATACATATTATATGAATTCCGTGGAAGTGGGATTCATGGATCAGTGGGTGGGTGCACAGTGCGTGTTAGTGTGAGGGGAAGAGGGCAAGAGTCGGACTTCTGTTCCCAGGACCCTCCCCTGCTCACCCTGAGCACCCCTCCCTAATCTTGGTTCCTTGGCCTGGATTCCCTGGGCGTGCTCAGATACTAAATTGTGTGGCATCCTTGACTGAGCACCTGTCCCAGGGGCCCAGAGACATCTGGGACTGTCCAGACTTGAGAGCTCAGCCCCAGACCATGCAGGCCCTGCCTGTGGAGGGACCTGCAGCCCAACTGCCTGAAGGAGAGGCCCAGGGAGGGGCCGCTGGCCCCCCTTTCCCAAGGAGCTGGCCCCGGGCCAGCATGAGCTCACGCCTGGAGCCAGCCCAGGTTTACTGGCCTGCACCTGAGCTGCCAGGAACTCCCTTCCCTGACTCTGGGCCACTGACTTGCTCCCAGGTAGACACACATTGCTGCCAGCCCAGAGGGGCTCCTCAGGGCTACGGCCCCTGGGTAAGGGCAGTGGGGAGAAGCACCCCTTCTGTCCACTGAGGTTTGATCTCCTCGCAGGCTCCTGGGTTGAGCGTCTTGGCTAAGCTGATAGAATGTGTTGATGGAGAGAGGGATTGTTGTGGAAATAGTTTTGAAGCGGCTCAGGTCAAAGTGGAAAACAGTTGGTCGTCCAGGCAACTAAACAACCTTGGGGGGTGGGGAAAAGGTTTTTGTAAGGAAACAGCCATGGTCCCTCCTTCAGGATGAGGCTTTGCCTGCAAACTTCTCCTTCCTCTTCCCTTGCCCCCCCAACACGGGCCCCATGCACCCCCAGCCTCCCCCAGGGCAGCTGTGCCCCGTGGAGGACTCAATTCAATACATGGTTACCTGGGTTCTTGCCACGTGCCTGGCTCTGTGCTCAGCTCGAGGAACACAGAGGGGTAGTGGAGCTGGATGGATTTACAGCGTCCATTCTGGAGTCAGACCTCCCTTGGCCACTTAGCTGTGTGACCTGCACAAGTCCCTGGACTCTTCTGTGCTTCCTTTTTCTATCCACAAAGTAGAAATCGCAGTGACAGTACGCCCCTTGCAGGGCTGCAGGGAGAGAATGAGAAGAGTTAACATGCAGAAGGCACTGGAATAGGGTTGGCTCGGAAAGAAACGGGCAACAGGGTTAGGTTATCATTACCACTATCACCAGTATCCTCCCAAGAGGGGCCAAACGAATGCCACGTTACTCATGCTCGAGGAGCTTCATCTTAGATGGTTTCAACTGGAATGAGGAACCTTATTAACTTCCTTCGAGACCTCTTGCCCTAGGCCCTACCGTAGAGCTCCCGTTGCCTACACACCTGGCCATGGACGTCGAGGCAAAGAGAGAGAAAAATTAGGAAAGCAAATGTCTTTCTTTTCCTTGTTTTTTCTTCGACAGATTTTTTAAAGATTTTTTTTTCTGGGAAGGGGGACTTTTGTTCTGCCCCAGGCTTAGATTGGACTAAATGATGGGGTACGGCCCAGAGAGGTTAAGTGGGCAACCCAAGGTCACACAGCAGGACACGGCAGGGCTGAGACGGTGCCTCCCCCTCTTCCTCCTGCTCCTCTCAGGCCCGGCCAGGCCTCCTTTCCGCGCCGGCTGTGCCCATCATGCCCCCAGAGGTGGGCACAGGTGTGGCTGCCCCGCAGCCTGGTCCCCTCAGAATGAGGCTGGCTTTGTCGCCGTCACCCCAGCAGCTGTGGCCGGTTGAGTTTTCCATTAAGCCTTTTCCGCGCCTTGGGCAGGAGCAGGAGGCTCGGCATTTAAAGGTCACCCGGCTTTTGAAGCTGCGGCGACATGAATAGCTTGGGAAGAGAACAGGCCTGTGCAGGGGCAGGAGGACAAGGCGGCTCTGTCAGCGCCGCCCCTCCCCCTCCCGGCCGCTCGCGCACGCGCACTCACACGCTCGTGCCCACCCACGCGCAGACCCCCAGGGCCTCTGTCTGTCTCTTGGGCCCCCACCTTCCCTTCTCCTTCCCCTCTGCGGCCTCTCCAGCTCAGAAGCCCAGCGGCTCAGCCGGCCTCCCTGCGCCCTGCCCCCGTGGCGACCGAGGTGACAACGGGACAAGGATGCAGCCGCCCTTCGACCGGCAGCCTCCCCGTTAGCGCTGCCACTACCCACCTGAGGTCTGGCCAGGACTTAGCCATGGCTACACAAGCGTCCCAGGGGCCATAGGGCCTCATTCTGGCCCCGCTGGCTTTTGCAGCCGGGATTCCTGTTGAGGCGAAGCAAGCCCGGCCGTCGCCTTCTCATACGGGAGAGAAAGGGCTGGGGAGCAGGGTGCATCCAGCTTTCCGATTCCAATCACCCGCTAAAGGGCTCTGTGGGCTCCACAGGACAGTAGTAATACCTGCATAGATCCGCCACGTCTGCCAAGGCCGGGGGCTAGAACTTGGTGGCACGTGTGGGCCTTGTGTTTCCCACTTGGACAATAAGTTCTTCTGAAACCCTTCCAGTCTTGGGTTCTGAGACCCTTGGGCTGCTGGGGTTCCTCTCCTTTTTAGTCCGAGGTGGGGGTGGGGCAGATTCTTGGGTTCTCAGAGGGAAGCTGCTCTGCCAGCCCTTTCCCTGGGACCAGCAGGGGCCTGAGCCTTGGGACACCACCTAGTGGCCTGGCTTGGCGGTGCCACTGGGCTGGGCCCAGACCTGAGGCGAGAAGGGACAGTGAGTCCCCTCTGCAGGGCGGGATCACAGCAATTACAGACGGATCACAAGCTCTGGTGTGTGGCTTGTCCCTGGGGGTTTTCAGAGGAGGGAGTCGGAGGTGTGCCGAGACAGAGCTGGCCTCGGGCGGTCCCTCCTCCTTCTAGACGAGAGAGGGTTGGGGAAAGGAAAGTGCTGGCAATTTGGGACCTCTGGCCTCCTACGTCTCTTCTTGAGGCCTCCTGTTCTACCCCTACCTTTGAGGGTTGGGGTGGCAGGAGGAATGTTAAGTCAGATCTTGGAGGGGGTTGACTTCCTGTCCCCTGGAGCTGACGCTGACTTGGCGAGGGGACCATCCTGCCATCAGCCTTGTGTGCCTCGTAAGGGAGGAGGCCCTCAGGCCGGGCAGCAGGAGGCTCCCGGGACCTTTACCATGGCACTGACTGCCTTGGCCTCAGTTGTTTCATCTGTGAAGTGGGATAATAACGCATGCCCCCCCCCCCCCGTAGAAACGATAGCTTTTTCATGAGGACTAAGTGAGACCGTAGAAGAGAAAGGGCTTTGGAAACGGAAAGAAGTCCTCCCACTACCGCCCGCCTTGCTATGAGCCAGAGGAGGAAGGGAAGGGAAGGTGACCCACATTTCATGGTGCTCTTGCCTCTTCCTTTCCCTTCTTTATCCCCCTAACAAATCTCCATTGTCAGTGCCAGGCCCTGTGAAGGCGCTGTACTCAGCACAGTGAATAAAGCATAGGCCTGGCCCTCGTGGAGCTTACCTCCCGGTGACGGAGATGGTCAACGACAAGGAAGTATATAATAATCTCTCATGTGGTCTGTTCCCTAAGGAGAACAAAGCAGGGCAGGAGGTGAGGGAATGTGGCAGATAGGGCTGGTGCTTGATAAGGTTATGCTTGAGTAGGGGCCCGAAGGAAGGGAGGGAGGCAGCATGTCCAGATCTGGGAGGAGATGGAGGCCCCCGGATGGGAGCGCGCATGGCTTGCAAGTGGATGAGCAAGGATCCAGGATGCCCAGAGAGAGCGAGGGGAGGGGACACAGTGAGGTTTGACGGCAAAGGCAGGTGGCCCAGGCAGGACGGTGTGGGGCCTGGCAGACCACAGGAAGGCTGCAGGTTGTGTTCTGAGGACATGAGGAGCCACGGGGGCGGCGTGGCAGGAGGGAAGGTAGGGGTTGGGGCAGAGGAATGACAAGACCGCCACGGTGAGTTTTCTGTAGGAAGGCAACGGGGGACGCCGACAGGCAGGGTGGCAGCAGGGGAGGTGGTGAGGGGCGGCCGGGTTCTGGGATGGTTTTGAAGATAGGAAAGGATGGGATTTGCTGCCACTGGGTGTGGGTGTAAGAGAATCCGAGCACTCAAGGAGACGCCCTGGCTTTGGGCCTGAGTCACGTGGAGCTGCCGTTCCCAGAGATGAGGAAGGTGGGAGGAGCAGGGTGGGTTTGGAAGGAACCACGAGGTCGGATGACCCCTTATGTCAGAGCTGCTATTGGACATCCAAGAGGGGGCAGCAGGTCAGCGGTGCAACTGTAGAGTTGAAGGGCGTGTTCCCAGGAGGCCTCTGGGCAAGAGAAATTTGGGAGCCTGTATTCGGCTGTAGATGGTATTTAAAGCGGACTGGATAAGATCGTTCAGGCTGTGAGTGTAGCCAAGGACCAAGGCCTGTGCCTGAGGCCACACCAACCTGTTTCCTCGGGTGCTCTAGGCCCCCATGTTAAGTTCCATCACAACATCCCTTCCAGGTGGTATTACACCTGTTCTTACAAATGAGGAAGCTGAGGCTCAGAGAAGCGAAGTGATTTCTCCAAGCCACACAGCCTTACTGGGCTTTCCTGGGCCCAGTCAGAAGGGGAACCCAGGACTCCGGCTCCCGGGCTCTCACATCTCCTGGGTGGACCCTACCTGGTCCTGCAGGAGACTGGCTGGACTGACCTTGGGCAAGGTCAGGAGAACAGAATTCGGGCAGCTGGCCCACCTCCCTGGGCCAGGCCAGGAGTGACTCAGGCCTTGGCCGTCTCCTCACACTTGGAGTGAGGACTGGCAGGCTGCTGTGCTCCTCCTCCCGGGCCCGGATTCCTTCATGGGGAGGCGGAAGGCCGGGCTCCCTGGGACCTGGGGGTGGACAGGTGTGGGATTTCTGCTTCCAAGTCCCCAGGTCACTCACAGCCCAGAGTTCGGGATTGCTGCGGAGTTGGCCTCCAAGACCAAGACATCTAACAGGCTCAACGGGTTTCATTCACTTCCTTTTTCAGAAGTGGGTCAGGGGTTATCTCCCTCTGTTGTCCTGCCAGCACCGGGCAGCTGGGGTTCAGAGAGGTGGAGCGGTTTCCCCAAGGTCACAGAGCCGGCTCTGGGGCCTGGCGAACAGACACCCCTCCCCCAGTGCTGTCTAGGTCACATCTCCTCTGCTGGAATGTCAGCCAGGCTGTGCCCAGCATTCTGAGCCTGGGCTACACGTGGCTGCATTTCTGAGGCTCCTTGGCTCCTAGCCCTCCAAGCCTGACTGGGCACTTTTGGCTTCTAGGAGGTGGGTTCCTAATTCTGGCCTCTCTACGTACTGGCTGTGTGACTTTGTGCAGGTTACCTGACTTCTCTGAACTGGTTTCCACAGCTGTGACACGGAGACAATAATGTCTATCTCTGGAATTGTAATAAGGATTAAATGTGAAAGCGCCTGGCACAAGCTCGTAAACCGAAGTTGCCTGCCTTAATTCTTCCGTGTGTTTTAAATTGCTTTTCATCTGAGCCATGCTGGTTGCAAAAGGCAGCCTGGCATGGATGACACTGACCCCGAGGACAGCCCTTCTCCCTGCTTCCAGCCATGCTGGCCCACCTCAACCCTGGCCTCACGCTCTGCACTTGAGCTTAGCAAGGGATGGTCCTCAAGGGGGGCGGGGGTGCTGTGTCGCCCCACCTGGTGCTAATTGTAGGCAGCTTGGCTTTGGGGTCTGTGCGTTCTTGCAGAGTCCTGTGGAGATGGTATTTCTGTTTCTTCGCACTTCCCATTAGCGTTTCTGAGCCACTTGCTCCTCATCCACAGGATGAGCTGTGATGGGAAAGTCTAGGCTTGGCCACTACCGGCCGTATGTCTTTGAGTCATTCTGACAAGTCTTGGGTTGTCAGCGCCTTCGTCTGACGTGCAGAGCAGGCTATGGGGCTGGCCCAGAGTTGTCAGCCATGCCATATCATGGTGCACACAGGACAGGTTGTTTTTCCAGGCTTCGCACCTGGGGTAATGGAAGAGGAGGTGGCTTGACCTGTGGTGTCTCCAGCTGCCCAGGCCAGCCAGCCTCCCCTGGGGCTTCGAGGATCAGTACTTCTTCTAAGGCCTGGAGGACTCGCCCACCCCAGCCACTCTGGGGAAGAGTTTGGCTGGTGTCCCGACTGCTCCTGGCTCTTCTCCAGCCTTCTGGGGCAGCGACAACACCAGTCAGGCAGCTCGCCATGTTCCAGGCACCGTGTGGGGGGTGATCTTGTTTCATTCTCATCGAAGTCCCATAAATACATGTGAGGGCACTGGGCCCAGAGAGGGGAGGACACTCCTCCGAGGTCCCACAGCTAGGGAGGGGCAGAGCAAGGGACAGCAGCCTGGCTCTGAACCCTGCGCTTCCCGTAAACGGCAGGGGGTGAGGATGCCTCTCAGGGCCTTCCTGACACTCACAGCCCGAGGGGCCGATCCAGGGGCCTGCTAATGGGGGAAATATGGACCCCATCATCTTTCTTCTTCATCCAGAAGAAGGAGGGTCAGGTGCTGGCTTCTCTCTCCAGGGTCTGCCCTTGGCAAAGTGAGAGCCAAGTCCCTCTATCTCTTCTTAAATTACTTGCAGGGCAGCGAGAAGGTGGCTTTACTCCAGAGAGGGTGTTAGCACAAGGCACTGACCTGTATGTATGATGACATCAGTATAGCAGATGGCAGCCCTGGGCACTGGCTTCTGGGGCCTCGTGCCCCCGAGGTCTTGGTCAGAGGCCGCAGCGCAGGTTTCCGGAGCCCGGGACAAAGGCAACGGCTCGAGGGTTAGAGTTCTGGCAGAATCAGCGCATCCTCTGACCTTCTGATGTGGCAGGGGTCGTGGAGGGGTTTGGACGTGGGGGTTGGGGTGTCTAAAGCCGGCTGTGGAACGCCATGTCATACTTGGCTACCTTCCTGTGCTCATTTTCATCACAGTTCTAGGACTGACCATTTGAGGTCACCCCTCTATGTCTCCTTGTAAAATGGCTTTGGCTTCCCTGGGCTGTGAGTTGGTCATTTGGGAAGACAGGGGGATGGAAGGAGTTGGGTAATGAATCATGCTTCACCCAGTCAACAGAATACTACTCAGGCATGAAAAATGGTGCAGTAGCTCTATATGTTCTGACACGAGAAGATGGCTACAACAAATTATTAAGTGGAAAAACAAGTTGCATAGAATTTCTGTAAAAAAAAAATTCATACATACGGTAGTGGATGCATAGAGAAAGTATCTAGATGTAGACAGATAAACCAGAGTATTAATAGGTATTTTCCAGAAGCTGGGAGGGATTATAGTTCTGTAACATCAGTGTCCAGAGGCTGCATGGGGCCCAAGTGCTTCTAGTTTTCCATTCTTTTTTAAAAAATATATATTTTATCTATTTGAGAGAGAGAGTGAGAACAAGCAGGGATAGGGGCACTTCCCTGCCAAGCGGAGGAGATGCCCCAGCTTGGCACAGAGTCTGCTTCTCCCCACTGAGAGCCCAATAGGGCTCAATCGAAGGACCCTGAAATCATGACCTGAGCCGAAGTCAGACATTTGCTTAACCCGCTGAGCCACCCAGGCGCCCCTAGTTTTCCATTCTTCGATACAGCCCACCTCTCTGGGACTGGGCAGACGCCCACCCAACAAGCCCCAGAACAGGAGCCCTGGACAATTTCCACATCCCTCTAAGGAGTCAGAGGTTTGAAGGAGGTTAGAAGCTCAGCATGGTGGCCCTGGGGAACAATATGCAGTCTCATTCGACCTGGGCAGGGACTGACCGAAAGAGACGGAATCAATGGTAGCGCTGGATCTTCTGACCCTGGGGTGAGTGAGAGCCCATCTACTGCACCTTCCACACTCCTCTGCTCTCGTCCTTCTTACACCATCGGCTGTTTGATGGCTGAGATCATGGCAAGCAAGAGCATCACGCTGATTTGCTCACACGAATGTTCTATGTCAGCTGTTAAGATGATGACCCCAAGTCCTAGAAAAGGGAAAATAGCTTTGCACCTGTTGTGTCAAACTTTGGAACTTAGGAAACATCCTTTGATGGAACGGTCCCTTAAAGCTGCCACTTTTCTACAATTAACAAAATTACTAATTTTGGGATAAGCACGAGGAAGTCAGAATTTGAGGTTTTTAGACACATTCAACTCTCAGTTGACTGCACTAACAAAATGTGACCTTGGTAGTGATTTACGTGCTTAGTTGTGAGCAGGCTGGACAGTTTTCTGTCGCAGATTTAATGGCACTCTCCACAAATTGGAGGCCATGATGTTGGCATCATCAAGTTGGGACGGTGATGTGGGAAGCAGAGACTGGGGTGGGCTGGAGACCAGAGGGCAGACTGGGGCCTGTACAGCGCCCCTCCTGCCTCAGGTCCTCAGGGCTCCTGGGCAGTAGGAGTAGTGACTGAGACCAGTGTCCATAGTCCTGGGTTCAAATCCTAATTCCTCCACATCTATGCCTCAGTTTTACTACCTGCGAAATGGAGATACTAGCACCTACCTCATAGTGGCGTCAGGAGTCAGCCCACCCAGCACACTGAGGACCCGGCCCGGAGTAAGCCCTCGCTCACAGGTAGCAGTCCTGTGCTAGGACAGAACCCTGGCTGTTTTGACTATTGCAGCTGGAGAGAAAGCACAAAGAAGCGGTTTTCCCGTGCATTCGGGTTCTCCAATGCCCCTGGCATCCCGCCCCTGACTCTGCCCTCCCTCTGTTTCAGGTGGGACCGTCGGCCCCAGGATGCCCCGGGGGTGTGGATGACCAGAGGCCCAGGCCCGGATGCCGCCGCCCCGCGAGGGCCGCTCCCCGAGGGCCGCCGGTGGCCCCGCGCCCTAGCCTCCCGACCCGGCGACCCCGCGCGCCCCGCCCCCGCCTGGCCGCCCAGCGGAGCGGGAGCCGCGGGAGGGAGCTTCCCGAGCCCACCGAGCGAGCGGCCACGGCGCAGGGATCCGGGGGCAGGGGCTCGGCGCCGGCCGCAAACATTCTCCCCCAGCGGCTCGGCAAAATGACCAGCCTGTTCCGCCGGAGCAGCAGCGGCGGGGGCGGCGGCGGGGGCGGCTCGGCGGGGGCGCGCGGGGCCGGGGCCGGGGCCGGGACCGGTGCCGCCTCGCAGGAGCTCAACAACAGCCGGCCCGCCCGCCAGGTGCGCCGCCTCGAGTTCAACCAGGCCATGGACGACTTCAAGACCATGTTCCCCAACATGGATTACGACATCATCGAGTGCGTGCTGCGCGCCAACAGCGGCGCCGTGGACGCCACCATCGACCAGCTGCTGCAGATGAACCTGGAGGGCGGTGGCGGCAGCGTCTACGAGGACAGCTCAGACTCGGAAGACAGCATCCCCCCGGAGGTAGGGGCGCGGCCCCCCACCCCCATCATTCACTGGGAGGCCCAGCGCTGATTGAACCTCTTAGGGGACTTGGGTTGTTAGCCCTGCCTGACTTCTAACTCGCCAGTAGCCCCTTTCTCCTAGGAACCCCGTACCCAAGCCGGTCAGTGGCCTTTTATGGGCAGAGATCATGCAGTCATTCAACAAACACGGCGCCCCTACTCGGTGGTGTGCCACGCATGGTACTAGACCCTGCTCAGGGGTCATCAGAATTGAGGAGCTTGTTAAAAATGCAGACACTCAGGCCCTACCCCAACATAGTGAAGTCCAGTTCCAGGCTGGGGCCCTCTAGCCTGTATTTTCCTGGAAAGGCTCCTTTTGCACTTCTGGGTGTCCGCCGTGGCCACAGAGCTCACAAGACTCAGGCAATGGTAGCTGGGAGAGTGGTAAACGCTTACAGTGGGAGAAGTGGGAGGAGAGGAGGATGGCTTCCCAGAGGAAGGGATAGCCAAGCTGAGGCCCAGAGAAAGAGTAGGGAGTGAGGGACAGGCGGTTGCAGGCGGAGGGAAGCGCTCCTGCAAAGCCTCAGAGGTGAGACAGAGCACCGGCCCCGCTTCGGGAGCCCGCAGCGGGACCATCTGTCAGGATCCCCGGAGCTGGCAGAGACTGGGAACTTGAGAAGGCCAGGCCGTGGAGAGAGAGCGTAGGGAGCCACCAAAAGAGGAGGGACCTCCGTCATCCTAGTTAAATTCCTCTGACCAAGGCATTGATGGAGGCGGCAGCAGGCAGTGCCCGAGCAGTTCCCTCCTTTCTCAGCCAGGTCGCTGGGGGAGAAGGGACCTCCCTGCTGCCTCAGGCCCCTCCAGGAGTCCAGTAAATGTGTGACCCCCGGTCTCCGCAGGACCTGCCGTGCTGGGTGCAGAAGGGGCGCACAGAGGCTTTCTGTGGTCGGGTGACTGCCTGCAGGGCAGTGAGAAGGGACATGTGGGACATGTGGCCATGGACAGGACGGAAGGGCCCAGCAGATGGCATTTAACTCTGCTCTTCACTGAGTCCCATCCTGTGCCAGGCACCATCCTACAGGCTTCGGATGTATCCGTCCTCATACGCTTTGTGAGGCGGCATTATTATTATTATTATTACCCTCATTGACAAGGAAAACCTAGACCCAGATATGCCCTCACATTCCTGGTCAACACAGCCCTGCAGGCAGCAAGGACTCTCTGTCAGCCGGAGTCCTCCTGCAGGGCGAGGCCACTGGCCCTTCTTCCTTGAGTTGGTGGTGCCTGCGATTTCTCCCTCCAGGTGGAGGAGAAGCTCCGTGGGCGATGACATCTGCCTCCTCCCCGTGTCACCTACAGCACCCAGGACAGTCCTGGCACGTAACAGGCACCCAGGGAACGCTCGTTGAGTGAATAAGTGTTGTTCCTGTCTTTGCACAGGTTTCTTTAGTCTCTTTCTTTGGGAGACCACTCCTTTGAACGGCCTGGATTAGCCAATGGAAGGAGTCTCAGAAAACCCAGATCCTCTTTGTGGAAAGGAGGGGTGAGTGTGTGTGTGTGTGTGTGTGTGTGTGTGTGTGTGTGTGTTTGCAAATACATCCTTTAAGTGTGAGCTGGAAGGAAAGTATTCTGCATATTCTGACCCTTTCTGCGATCTCATTGATTCTGCAGTCTGGCAGGTAGGGTAGAATAATCTTTCCTCCTTTGTCCATGGCACCCACGGGCCTGTGAATCTCCACGGGTCTTCACCATCCCCTTATAGGCCTGCACTAGGCGTGCTCCTGTTTTTCTGAGACTCTTGCTTTCCAAATTGAGCCCCTTCTCATCATCCCTCCGTGGCTGTTGCCCCAAACGCCCACCTTTGGGGCTCTGCTTGGCACATCGGCAGGCAGTTCCTGAGGTAGCGGGAAGTGCTTCAGAAGATTTATGAGCAGCTGGAATGACACTAACTGCTGACTGGAAAAAGCCCCCTCGCTGGCGGCTGATGGATGGTGGGCTGGCCCGAGGAGCATCCTTGCCACAGAGAAATAGCTCCTGTCGGATCCGTGGCCTGGACCCTAGTCCCTGGAGCACCTGGCAGGCATCCATCACCCACGCTGAGTGAAGCCGAGGGGCCACAGAGCCAAAGACTTCAGCACCCTTAGAGCCAGAAGAACAACCTCACTGTGGCTGGCGGGGTTGTGGGGAGAGAGGCTGAGGGAGGCCAGGAACACGGCTGGGGTTACTCTCCCTGGAGACTCGGGATCAGCCTTTTTGGAGCGTGCCTGGCCCGCTGCCTGCCTCCTTGGCGGTTCCTCATTCTGCTCCAGGAGCCTCTGATGAACGTCTGGTTCTTGCAGCCCCAGGAGGCTGCTCTGAGGAACAGGAGCGGCCGTGAGGAGAGGGGGGCCTCCTGGGGCAGCAGCACAGAGGCCTGATCTCCCTGAGTCTGGAGGCAGAAGGCTACAGGCCGCGGCCTAGGAAACCCCAAGCAGCTTCCTTCGGCCTAAGACTCCAGCTCTCCCCTCCTCACCCAGGAAACAGCTCTCCCCTCCTCACCCATCTCCCTCACACCAGCCACTGAAGGAGAAGTTGGCCTCAAGGCCCCAGTCGTGAACCCTGTCCCTCAGAGCTGCAGCGTCTGAGAGGCAGGGAGTGTGGGCTGGGAGCAGAAACAACACTGTGCGCCAGGTAGTTGCTGAGCCCCTGTCCTGTGCCAGGTACCCGACGTTCCCCAGTGAACTGGACTGGAGCTTGCAGTGTTCCCTCTCTCTCTCTCTCTTTCTTTTTTCTTGTGGAAATTTGGGCTAAGCAGAGCAGTGGCCCACAAAGCAGCTACATTCTTCTTTTTCTGCAAAAGCATCTGTTTAAATACTTTCCGCCTGAAAGGAAGGAACGTTAGTGCATTCCAGGGGCGGGAGGCCTCCTTGGGTCGGGCTGGCTGCTGGCTGCGTATGCACAAAGTGTGGCAGTGTGTGTGAGAGCATGGACGCTCTTGTGTGTGTGCCGCCCACCTGCCCACCTGCCAGGGTGTCCCTGCGAGACCTGGGTGCCCGGGTGGGGTGGGCTCAGGGCGGACAGGTGCCAGTGCGGCCCGGCCCCGCCCAGGCTTGCAGAAGGAGTTTAGCATGACTTCCACTAACTCACTCCGGGTTAAGATGCAGGGCCTGGGGACTCTGGGGCCCACTGACAGCCTCTGAGCCCTTCCCGTGTTCTTTGGTCTTGGAAGAGATGGCACAGAAGTGGGGAGCAGAGGACAGGGAGCAGGAAGCTAAGGTGTAGGCCAGCTGGGGTGTGTCCGACCTGGGATCTCCTGGTTGATGGTCACCTCCTGCCTCCTGCCCCAGACTCCTCTGTGGTTCCCTGGGGAAGGATCCAGGTCAGTCCACGGAGCAGGAACTCTGGGCCTTGCCCAGCCCTTGGCTTTTCCCTGCCCCTCTTTCTGGTTTCTGGATGAAGAGAATCATCCAGGAGGGAGAGGCATCCTGGGTACTCCCCTTGTCACTGTCCGCCCTAAGAATCCAACCAGGGTGTGTGGGGATTGTGCTTGAAGGACGGATCCTTGCTGTGGAGACCATGTCCAATTTGAAGACTGAGTTCTAAAGAGAGCATATGGCTTTGCCATGTCACTTAGCCTGGGCCTCAGTTTCCTTATCTATAAAATGGGAGTAACGAACTCTATCCTACCTTGCCAAGTTGTTTGACTTCAGGTGAGATAATTGACGTGGAGGTACTTTGAGAGAGAGTGCGAATGATGTTGAAGTTATTTATCAGAAGTAACCCATGTCCCGAAAAGTACGCGAACCATACGTGTGCAGCTCAATGAAGTTGCCCCAGCGCCCGGGGTCAGGAAACATCCACAGAGCCTGGAATCCCCCCTGGTGTCCCGTCCCGGCCTGCTGCACCCCCACAGAGGTCCTCCTGCTCTCACTTCTAGCCCCGTGATTTGTTTGGCCTGTTTTTAAACCTTGCTCAGATGAACATTCTTTTGGGGACGTGTGCTTTCATGCCCACTGAGTATGTTGGAATTGTAGGGTCAGAGGCAGCCATGCGTTCAGCTTTACAGAAAACCAAACAATTTGGCAAAGTGGTGGCCCTATCCATTTACACTCCCACGGCAACACAGAGTTCCCTTACGACGCACCCTTGCCCCCCCTGGCTTTTGTCTGAATGTTATTTAAATTCAGAGAAGGATTGTTAACATGTCTTTTTTTGTTGTTGTTTCTGATCTAGATCTTGGAAAGGACTTTGGAGCCTGACAGCTCTGATGAAGAACCCCCACCTGTCTATTCCCCGCCAGCCTATCACATGCACATGTTCGACAGGCCTTACCCTCTGGCTCCCCCCACACCACCTCCCCGGTGAGAACCCGGCTCCTCTCGGAGCGCAGGTCGGTGGGGGAAAGGGATCAGGGGCTTGGGTTGAGTACAAACGCCGTGGAAAACTTGGCTGGACCCCTCAGGATATTATTCCACCAAGAGCAGGCTTCTGCTGCAGCAAGAGACATTGTAGCTAGATACCAAGGAGAACTTCCACATGGGAAGGATTGCCAGGGCAAACATTCGCTGAATATTGCTAGGTGCTTCGCGGAACATGATATGGGACACGGAGTTACATAAGGCGTGGCGCTGCCTTCTGGGATCTCACAGTCAAGGCCCATGCAAGTGGGAGAAGTGAACACAGGGAGTGTGTAGACACTTCCCGCGCTGAGCCCATGGAACACATTGCTAATCGACCACTGGGCTCTTTCCTGCTCAGTGGAGACAGAACTTCAGAGTCCCCGTCCACACAGCACCTCCCAGACAGTCAGCAGTAATTGACGGGATGGATACCTATTTGCCATCCCTGGTCTAGGGGTGTTGTGGGGATTTTTAGGCAATGGGAGCAAGTAAGTCTTTTTTCCAGGATAGTTTGATAAGTGGAGGCAGAGGAATAGACTGCAGGGTCCTGGGAGAGTTCTTCCAGGTGAGAGGGGCTCTGTAATCTGGAGGGTTAACATGAAGCCAGTTGCCAGCCAGGTCCCGCGGTCTCTGAGGCGCTTTTCTGTGCTTCATGTTTGTAGTGGGACTGCTGGAGCCTGGGCGTCTCTTTGTGCTAGAGCTGCAGTTCCTTCGAATGGCTCAGCGCTGGGGTGCTGAGGAGTTGGGGGGAAATGATGGGACAGGGGACTAGTCCCAGTGGATCTTTCCTTCTGGGGATCTTGGGCACCTCAGGCCGTGGTAGTGGAGACCTCTGCTATGCAGGTAGGGGTAATGACCCCAGCCACCAGCTACCAAGTGCTGGGAACCAGTGAGGCTCTTTATGTATACACTGTCATGTTCTAATCCTTGAACGGCTTATGAGAGCACTGTCAGCGTCCCCATTTCACAGATGAGGAAAGTAAGCCTAAGCCAGGTTTCGTAACTTTCCCAACACCACAGAGCTGAGCTGTGAACTCAGGCCGTTCTGATTCCAAAACCAGTGTCTTCGCTGCTGTGTCTGTCACCTCCCTAATGAGAAAATTCTCTGCGACTGCAGCTCAGGGAGCTGATGGAGGCCTAGAAGGTCAGAGGGAACAATGTTTTAAGTCGGGGACAGGAGCAGACCTGGGGTCCTTCCTTTATTGCAGGTGGTACCAGGAGGCTCCAGTGGGGTGGGAGGCAGGGAGGGCATGGGTTGGTCTGGGTGAGGCCTTGGCAGGACTTGCGGCCTGGCATGGGTCATGGAGCCCAGGGCTAAGTGGTTTACCTTTGACTTATTATTACTTTTTTTTAATATTCCAAGATGCTTTTACAAAACCTCCAGTTTCTACTAGGCAAAGTGGTTCTGCCTGTTTTTCAGAAGGGAAACCTGAGGCCATAAGAGACAGAATCCCAGGGTGAACCTGGCATGGGTACCCAGGCCCCATCCTCCCTCTGCCCCTCTGGCTGGGTGTTACAGCTGCTGTGAGGTCAGGCGCAGTGCAGCTCGGGGATGGAAGCCACCGTTGGGGGCAGGGTGACCTCAGCCCTAGATCAAGGCCTAAGAGGCCTGAGATTCGGGACCCTGACCTGGCAATGAAAGCTTTGCTGGACGTGGGGAGGATACAGGGCAGAGAACTTGAGTTGTAGAGTCAGAAAAAAGAAAAGTGCTCTCCTACCCCCTTCTTTCAGCTGCCCAGCTTCTGATGCTTTAGGTGCTTGGCTGTGTGACCTTTGGCTCACTACTTAACCTCTCTGAGCTTCTCTCCCCTCACCTGTGGAATGGGAATACTAATCCCCAGCTCAGCAGTGCTGTGCTGTGAGGATCCAACGAGATACTATGCGTGGAGCACTTAGCACAGTCCCAGGCAGGGATCAGACCTGTCACCTGTGGTTGACTGCTCCTTCCCACCCCAGGCTGCGCAGCTGGCCTCTGAGCTCTAACATGGAATATTGAGACCAGTGGTGAGGCTTCCCTCAGAGGCCAGTGTTCAGAAGAAGCAGGGCCAGGCTCTGAGCATGTGCCCCTTTGCCCCAGGATGGCCCTGCTAGGCCAGGTCCACTCGTAGGCCATTTCTAGGGCCTCATTCAGTCTCTCTATCCAGAACATTCATTTCCAGCATTTACTGAGTCTCCTGCAGTATGCAGGTGCTGAACGATGTGTGTGATGCTGAGATGAGTATACTACCCTGCCCCCCTGAGGACATCAGAGGCTGGGCAGAGGCATAGAACTGGAGGCAAGAAAGTCTGCCTAGAGGAACTCATGTCCACACTGTGTCCTGGTGAAGCAGAGGACAGGGGGGCATTTCAGGCAATGGAAATAGCATGTGCAAAGGCCAGGAGGCAGAAGAGGGGGAACCATCCAGGAGCTTTGCGGAACTCCAGGAAATGGAATGGCCGTGAGGCTGGAGAGGCGAGCTGATCATGGGGGCCTTGTGGGTCCTCTGAGGAGCTTTGGCTTTATCCTGCAGTCAGCAGGCTTAAGCTGGAGAGTGACAGGATCCGGTTAGTGTTTTAGAATCTCTGGCTACTGGGGGCCAGGCCCCTCTGCCACCTCCCGTCGCCTGAGGGACTGCAGATGGCGTGGGGCTTGGGAGCTTGCCCTGCTAAGACAATAGAGAGCTGGGGTGACCCCAGAAGTGAGTGCCTGAAAAGTCAGGACCCCTGGGCCCAGGTTTTGCCTGCACGATCTGTGTGTCCCTGGACAGGGCCTGACTCTCTCTGGGCCTCAGTGTCCAGTCTTTACCAAAAATCCTGCCTGGAAGGTTCATGTCTGAATCCTTCTGGGGTCTGATGTGCCATGGGTAAACCTGGGGGTCTGATGGGGCGTGAAGTTTTAGTTTTGGGGTCCTGGTGTCCAGGCTGTGGGCCAGGAGAGCCTCCCAGCCTGCCCTCCCCTCTCTTTCCGGAATGAAGGAGGTCTCTGAGACCCAGAGCTACCCCTCAGCACAGGCCACCTGCCGTTTTCCTGTTGAAATTACAGTCTTGGAAGTTTTTTATTTGCCTCTCAGCTCATTTCTGACATTCCTTTCCGACCACAATGGAGTTGCCTGGGCCGCCTGGGCTCAGGGCCCCCCCCCTCCCCCAGGCTCTTGCAGCTGTGGCTGACCTCATCTCTGCCTTTGCCATTGCCGGGGGCCCGGGAGGGGCTGGGCCTGACCTTCCTTGGGACCACAGTCCCAGCCGCCAGGGAAACGATGAGGAGGGGTCCCCCGCTCCTTGTCCCCCTCCCCTCTTGGACTCAGTAACAAATGGCTAGAGGGGTCCCAGTGCAACTCTGGGGTTCTCCCTCCGCACTTTCCCGGGTGGCTCCAGGTGTGGTTGAGTTGGAGTGGGTACCCGGGTCCTAGGGGAAGACCCCGGAGAGGAATTCTCTGTGCTGGGGCCAACCACGGGTGGTCCCCGAGTCCCTAAGAGAGGGGGCACCCTCTCCCCCGCCTTGGGCCCTTGGGAGAAGTGAAGCCTCCAACAGTGACAGAAGGCGGCAGAGTGATGTGGAGAGAGATCTGCCTAGGACTCACAGAGTCCCGGTTGCGTTTACGATGCAGGCTCTTCTGGAGCCTTCCCTCACCTGTGCCCTGGGAGGGTGGACGAGGCGGGCGGGTTCCCCTGGCTCCCACCACGCACTTAGCAGCTTGTCATCCCCGTCTGCCGCCGCCCCCGCCCCCCCTCGCCCTGCCAGGCCACCCGCCCAAAATAGAAAAGGAAAGGAAGTTATTTCCACAGTCAGCGGCAGCCCGGAAAAGCTCCCCTCCAGTGAGGGGGCGGGCGGGATTCCTGGAGCTGGAGACAAATCAAAGCCGGGCGAGAGCGGCCGGCCCGCCGCCCCCGGCCCCGCTGCCTTCTGCGTGTGTCATTTCCCTGATTCAGCAGAACACGTGTCCTGCGGTTGCCACGCTGCAGGCTGCCGAGGCGCTGTGGGGAGCTCCTGGCCTGGCCCCGGGCTGCCCTCAGGCCCCGGATGCCACTTCTCTTCCTGTCTCTGTCCCCGCTCCACCCCCCCCACCCCCCACCCCCCCACCCCCGCCATGGCCTCTGCCTGTGGCCCACGGACCTCTGGCCAGGCACCTTGCTTATGAAGAGCTGCTCCTGAGCACCCCTTGCAACAGGAACCTTTCCATCCCCACCTTCAGTGCCCGAGACACAGCCTCACGAGGGGCTCCTGCCCACCTCGGCAGGGAGACGGTTTTTCCGAAGAAACTCCGTCCCAGAGGGGAGCAGGGTCTTGCCCAGGACCACCCAGCTGGCTGTGACTGAGCCGGAACTAGAGCCTGGATCGGCTCTACTCTGTAGGGGTCCCGCCATCCCCATGTCCCCCCACCCCAGCAAACCAACATTCAGGCAGGCCGGGCTTGGTGTCTGCTGGGTCTGGTCATGGGGAGCGCACCTGTTCCTCAGCAGCCGTGAGCTCGCACTGTGCTGGGTGCTAGGGACACACCTGCTGTCTTTAGAGGACATTCGTAAACATCTAAACCCAGGACAGCCAGCTCGAGCGCCATGAACACTGAGGGCTCTACGCCTAGAGACCTTGAGGGCCCGGAGTAGCCGGAGAGCAGTGACTGTCCTGGAGCTGGAGGAGCCGGGCCTTGCGGCCAGAGGCTGAGGTTAGCAGAGGCCTGATTGGAAGATGAGAGAGAGTGCTAGGCCTTTGTCCTGGAGGCCGAGGAGGCCGTGGGAAGCTTCAGAGCAGAAATGCCATTCTGAGCAGGATCCTGGTGGGATGGGCCGCGCCTCCTGTGTTTGGGCCTGACTGTTCCCTCTTCGTGGTTACCTTTCACCCTCCAGCATCGACGTGCTGGGCTCTGGACCCGTGTCGAGCCAGAGGCGCTATCGTAACTGGAACCCACCCCTGCTGGGCAACCTCCCCGAGGACTTTCTCCGCATCCTGCCCCAGCAGCTGGACAGCATACAGGTAATGGGGGAGGCCCCCGGCTGCCTGTGCGGCATCTCTGCTTGGCCCCAGTTTGTGCCAGCCCATTTCACTTCCTGATGTTTAAGCCTGCGCCGGGCTATTTCTGTTGCCCTGGGTTCGCAGGGAAAGAATGCTGAACCGAAAGCCTCGTTTCCTGTCTGGGCCTGGAGGTTTCCTGTTCCACCCAGGGAAGGGGACTGGAAGGAGGAGTCTGTGGCTGCAGCCATCGCCCCAGGCTGGAGGGAGGTGGGCACGGGGGAAGCCAATGGCAGAGGGGCCGGCCGCCTCCCCACCCTCCCATGGGATAGGGACAGGGGCAGCTTCTCCCCCGATGTGGGCAGGGCCTGAGGGGCCCTGCAGGAAGGGGGCCTCACCCTGACACAGCTAGGACAGGGAGAGTTTTGAGTTTGGGCCTCCATGTGGCGCTAGCCAAGCTATTGAGCGGCTTACAGATCACTTTCCAGGACAGTTCAGGTTGTAGATGAGGGCTGGGGTGGTCCGAGGGGGAGGAAACATTGTTTTTAAGCCCTTTCCGCTTCCCCAGCAGAGACGGCTCTGGCCTGCTAAGTTAGATTTTGGCTGACCACTAGAGCCTGATAGCAGGTGCAGGCCCAGGCCCCAGGGTGCGGCTGGAGGATCCTGGGAAAGGACATGTGGGCACCCAGATATGCATGGATGTTTGTGCAGCATGTGCCCTGGTGAGCAACCATTCAACTCTCTTGCTCCCCTCCTCAGGGTAACCCCGGGGGCTCCAAGCCCAGGAGCGGAGAGGGAGGCCTGCCCTCTGTGGCTGGGCCCGGTACCCGGGACCAGGAGAACCGCTGGAAGCAGTACCTGGAGGACGAGAGAATTGCGCTCTTCCTGCAGAACGAGGAGTTCATGAAGGAGCTGCAGCGCAACCGGGACTTCCTCCTGGCCCTGGAGAGAGGTGGTGCCCTGGGTGGGGGCACTTCGGCCACGCCTTTGTGGCTGGGGAAGGGAGCTGGAGTCGGCTTCAGCCTTGGGGCTCAGAAGAGGCACTGAGCTGGAGGCCAACGTGGCCTCGGTCCTGTTGATACACGGCCCCCACCAAGTTACCCTGTGGGAACCCCAGAATTCTGCCAGCAGGGACACGAGTCACCAGCCAACCCTTCTCCCCTCCCCCCGCCCCCCGGGACTCAGAGGAAGACAGGTGTGCCTTCGTGGGCCCTCTCCTTCGCTCCTGCACATCTGCTGTGTGCCAGGCATTGGCCTTGGCCCGACGTGTCTGGAGCTGGGTCCGTGGGTGCCTCCCCGAGCAGAGGATGTCAGGACAGGGGCTGCCAGGTGTTGTGGCAGTTTCAGCTGTCTTTGGCTGGGGACCTTCCTCCCCAGCCTGGCTGCCTTTCCCCTTCAGGGTGGGAGTGTGTTGGGTGGGGGGGTACAGTGAGGGTCCCGGTGGGAGTGTGTATGTGTGTGTATGTGACTGACAGTGTATGGTTGGGGAAGAATAAGGTGTGCAGGCAGAAGGCTGGCCCCAGCTCTGCAGCACAGGTGCTGGGGGTCTCAGGGCCTGGCCTTTCCTTTCCTTTTATTTTATTTATTTATTTGAGAGAGAGAGAGAGAGAATGAGCAGGAGCAGGGGGGAGGGGCAGAGGGAGAAGCAGACTCCCTGCCGAGCAGGGAGGCCCACACAGGGCTCTATCCCAGAACCCTGAGATCGTGACCTGAGCCGAAGGCAGATGCTTAACCGACTGAGCCACCCAGGCGCCTCTTATTTTATTTTATTTTATTTTTTAAAGATTATTTATTTGAGAGAGAGAGAGTGCAAGGGAGGGAACAAAGCGAGAGGGAGAGAATACCAAGCAGACTCCCTGCCAAGCATGGAGCCCGGACGTGGGGCTCAATCCCACAACCCCGAGATCATGACCCTCGTGGAAAGAGTCTGATGCTGAACCGACCGAGCCACCCGGGCGCCCCAGGGCCTTTCCTTTTAAATGAAGGACTGGACTGTGTGATCTCTCAGTGTCCTTCTAAGTGTGATGTTCTCCCGTTCCAGGTGCCTGTCAGGCTGTAGTTTCTATGGTACAGCTGGTTCTTGGAGAGCTGGAAGACACGTGTGCACATACTTTGTGTGCGTCATGTGAGATCTGGGGGCTTGGCCCCCCCAACAGCCTCCTGCATCTCGGCCCAGGGTGCCACTGGGAGAGAGCTCGCTGTCCTGACAGGAATGTGATCCTTTTCCAGATCGTTTGAAATACGAGTCCCAGAAATCCAAATCCAGCAGCAGTGTGGCTGTGGGAAACGACTTTGGCTTTCCTTCTCCTGCCCCAGGTAACCTTGCCTTCCTGGGAGGGAGGCCTGGAGGGTAGAGAGGCTCACGCTGTGATGCCCCCCCACTTGCGCTTTGCGTATTTGGAGTTTGGGGGTAGGGTGGGGAAACAGGCTGGAGGGGCGGGGTCTGAGCCCACCACCCAGCCCACCACCGCACTCCTGCGAGTGACGTGGCCCCTCCACTTGGCAGACCTGGACTCTTGCCAATCCAGCGGCTGCTGGAGCCCCCTTGGGATTGGCTAAAGGCTGGCTGAACTGCTCAGAAAGCGCCTGGAGCATGGGCAAGAAGGGGACATGCCACAGCACACATGTCCCATGGTGGGTGGGCTCAGGAAGGACTCAGAGACTTCCAAGGCTTGATCTGTGCCCTGGGGGAGCTTATGGTCTTCTGGGGAATGCAGGAGAAGCATTCAAGAGATGGCTAGAACAAACCAGCAAAGCTGAGGACATTATTTACTGATGATCGCAGCTGCTCACGGTGAGAAGGGCAGGCTTTGTTCATTCATTAGCTGAGGCTGTATCTGCCCTGGCCGGGCCCCACCCAAGTGCTGGAGGAAGAGAATTTTGAGCTTCACGTCCAAGATGGTGAGAAGCAAGAATTGCCTCAATAGAGGGCCAGGCCCTTCCAGGAGCCCTAACCCACTGAAGGAGGGCCAGGAATGGACAGCAGCCTGTTGGGATGCACGAACAAGGGTTAAGCTGGAGCTGGGAACATGGGCAGAGAGGGCCAGAAGGCCTGGGTTCTATACTTGATACCTGCTCACGTGTCCCTGTGTGTGCCTCGTGGCCCCTAGCCAGCCAATGCCTCCATCCATACTAGGCTGCCCACTGCAGAGAAGGTAGCAGCAGGGGCAGCTTTTGCCCGAAGCAGACCTTACATCACGCAGTGGAGTGGGGTGGAGGAGCAGAAGGATGGGGAGCTCAGCTGATCCCAGCTCAAAGAGAGAAAATCCCGTGGAACTGATTCATAAGCAGCAGGCTCGGAGCTTAGGCCCCACCAGATGTGCATCTGGGAGTTTTAACGACAGTCTCTCGTCCTTGATCCTGAGTGAACTAGACACGCCGGGGCTGCTGAGATGGATCATAATGACTCACAGGGGACTTAGCAGGCAAGGTGACTTGGGATTAGCCGAGTTGCAGGGTGAGGAGCAGGGGCTTTAGAAGCGCAGCTAGAGACGTAAGTGGGTGCTGAGTGAGCGGGGAGACTCTAGGTGGGCCATTTGGGTTTATTCTCATTCCTCTGTCAAATGAGTCAGAAACGTCACGTCTGGAGGGAGTATCAGAGGGGCTGAGCCAGGCAGGAAGGAGAAGGGAACTGCCATGGGCGGAGGCCTGCTCTGTGCCCGCACCTCCCTTCCATTCCCATATTAACTCTCACACCGGGTCAGGGTACAGGCCAGCCACCGCGTGCTGACGAATATATACCAACCAAGTTCAGGGTGCAGGGGAAGCCCCAGTGCTTAGCGTCGGGTGACTTCATGATGTAAATACTCCCACCACGACTGATTCCAAGCTATCAGCATGACTTCATGGAACTCGGAGTTGGTCAGAGAAGCGGAGAGTTGGAAGCCGGTGTGAGCCAGCCCTCCATGCATACAGCGGACCATATCACTGTCCTGCTTTTTACACAAAGAAGCCAAGCAAGGCTTGGTGGAGAAAGAAGTACTCCTCAAATCCTCAGTGTCTTTAGGGAAGAAGCCTGATCTTTTGCCCCGTTCCTCAGATGGAAGGGTTGGGCCAAAACCCTGTCCGGGGGTGGGGGGCAGCCCTGACCCACTTCCCCACCCCGGGGGGGGGGGGGCTTGAGCAGCCGCTCTCCCTCTCCAGCCGGCCCTCAGGGGTGTCTTCCCCTTTCAGGAGCTGGTGACACCAATCCTGCTGTGTCTGAAGATGCCTTATTCAGGGACAAGTTGAAACACATGGGAAAATGTGAGTCCAGCCTATGCCCCGTCCCCATCTGTTCTAAGACAGGCCCTGTGGCCTCATGGGAGGGAGGGAGCCACCAGGAGTTTTGAACATCTAGTGGACTCTGGGTGAACCAAAGTGACGTTTTAATCGCAGGCTGGCTCCCTCCGCCTTCCTCCCTCACTTCCCTCTGCAGCCGGGTCTGGATACTGAACTCAGTTTTAAATCCTCTTGAGCCAGCTGTCTGCAGAAAAATAAGAATGTGCTGCACCCCACCCCCACCCCCGTTTTAGCGTTCACGTCCTTTGTGGCTTGAGGGGACTTGGCCAGGCCTGATGAGTGGGGAGGCCTGTGCTAAGCCCACTCCCTGTGGGCAGGAGGCCCGAGGGTTTGTGACCTCTTGCCCCAAAGTCCTGCCAGCCGGGACGCACCTACCCTTCCTCCTCCCCGCCCGACCACACAATCATGGGTGAATGGGGCTGCCATCCTTCCAGGCTCCATTTCAGGGAAGATCTCGGATTAGTCATGGAAATCCCAGAACCAACTCTGGAGGTGGTGAAGGGGGCGGGGGAAGCGGCGGGAAAGACAGCCAAGACGCGTTGCTGTCTGTCGCTGCTGGGGCAGGAGTACCCGGATCTCGGGCTGCCTGCCCAGGCCGGCCCTGCTCTCGGTGGCCTATGCTGCCCCTGCAGGCCAGCCCCAGATGGCAGCCCCCACTGCTGGGGGGGCGGGGGGAGGGTGCGCTCCCCTCCCCGCCGCATTCCTGTCTCCCCGCCGCCGCCCCCCGCCCCCACCCCGGGCGGCCCTGCAGCTGTGGCTCACGCGTCTCTCTGCCCCAGCCACCCGGCGGAAGCTGTTCGAGCTGGCCAGGGCCTTCTCCGAGAAGACCAGGATGAGGAAGTCAAAGAGGAAACACTTGTCCAAGCACCAGTCGTATCCTTTCCGTCCTGGCGCAGGGCAGGGGCGTGGGTGCTGAGGGCGCTGACCCCCTGGCCGCACTCTCGAGGCTGCGCCCTCCCCAGGGGCTGGGGCTGGGACAGGCTCTGCAGCCACCTGCCTCCTCCGTGCGCCCTGAGGCCAGCCCACCGCCCGGCCCGGAGCCCCGTGACCCGGCTGGGGAGCAGGCCAGCGTCTCCCACTCCCTTCCGTGGGCTCCCGAGTTGTCCCACGACATCTTCACTTTCTGGCTGGGCTCATCTACTCTTGGGAGAAGATGTGGTTCTTCCCCTGAAATGGGCAAACCTTTCCCTAGTTTCTCGAGTTGAATTGATCCATAGATCTTGCTGCCTACCCATTTCAAGCACGTTGGGCCCTGCCTTCTTGCTTTCATTTCTTGAGTAAAAATAAGGTTCTCCACCTTTTAACCCAGACTCCCATCCACTCTTGTTACACGGGCCTAGGATATTAGAAGCCGAACAGCCAGAGGGGAACAGGGAGGAACTCCCTTCTCCACGCCCAGAGATGGGAACTGGGTGATAAAGTCAGGACCTGGCTGCTCACCTGATCCCGAGGAAAGGAGGCTTTGGGGAGGGTTGGGGGATAATGCTAGAAGCCTCCTGAGCTGGGAGTGGGCGCTAGAGGCCAGGGACAGGGACTGGTGGAGGTGGGAGGATGCTGGCAGTGCCCACCCATCCCTGAGACAGTTTTCCTGAATGGCCCGGCAGGCTGGGAGCTGCGGTGTCAACAGCTAATCTCCTGGACGACGTGGAGGGCCACACTTGTGGTGAGGCCAGGAGGGCAGGGGAGCTTGAGCTCTAAGTTGCTTGTCATCGGTGACCCTCCCAAGAGGAGGGCCCGGGTATTTCGTGGGTGGACCCACACACATCGTGGGTAGCTGGGCAGGTGACCCAAAGAAATGGGTTGGTTCATATTGCCTCTCCCTTCCTTCCACTCCCAAAAGGGGGCCCCAGCTGTACCTCCACCTAGATCTCTCCCTGGAGAACAAAGTGTCAGGTGCCGTTTCTGGGTCTCTTCTCTGAGGTGGGAGGGGGCAGTCAGGCCTACCCACGTGGAGGGGCCTCACCTGGACAACCAAGCGCTGTGCAGTTTCAGTCCCTGGGCCCAGAGGCCTTTCGGCGTTCATCCAGTTCCTCCCAAAGGCCATGTGGCCAGAAGACACTGCCTTAGACTCTAGCAGGCCCACAGCTGAAGCTGATCCTCATGCCTCAGAGCAGAAGGGCCCTTTGGTGGTCAGGAGACATCCAGAAACAAGGGCTAGGAGGGTCTTTAGAGGCCATATGGAGGGTACCACTTCCCCACCCATTCTACAGATGAGGATGAGGAGCTGAGGGAAGACCTTGTCCGAGCTCAGTGATGGAGCCAGGCCAGCAGCCAGGTGTCCTAACCCCACACTGTGCCCTGGTGCCTCTCAGCACACCCACGTGTCCCCACCCCACCCCACCCCAGGTTCAGCATGTGCCCCAGCAAACAAAGGGGATGGAGAGTGTTGGGTCAGCTCTCGCCCAGCCCAGGGGCACGCCTCATGAGGCCCTGCACGGTGGAACATGAGGCAACTTGCCTCTGCTTTTCAGATGAAGACTTCCGGGGACGGCGACACGAGGCACCCAAGGCACCCAAGGTGGAGGAAACCCTAAGGGAAGGACAGTAAGAGGTAAGGCCTGGAGCCGCAGCTGCCCAGACACTGCCTGAGGCTGGGCCTGCCATGCCCAATACCCCGGGGGTTTTCCCAGGGATCCAGAGGCATTGGGCTCAGGCAACTGGATGGCACAGATCCGGGTTTTCTTCCCTTGTCATTGTGGCAGGGGACATGGTCTTCTGCATGAAAACCAGCCTTTTGGCGTTTCCTTTTTTTTTTTTTTTTTGGTTATTCATTTAGCAAAGTAATCACACTTGCCTGTGCCAGATCCTGGGAACAAGGGGGAAAAAGTCAGCTTTGACCTTGAGAGTTGACAGCCCATTTGGAAGACAGTTCAGGACACATACTGCACAATAAGGGGACGACTTAGGAAAACTTGAAGTGGCCTTCCCACAGCTGTGCACACACAGAACTGTCCCATTGCCTGCTTGGGTTGGATGGTGTAGGATCTGCCACAACCACATGAAGAAACAGTCTCCCTTCAGGCAGCTCTGTTGCTGGCTGGAGCCGTGGGCCCTCAGGCTGCTTCTCCTTCTCTTCTCCTGTGCATCCCTGGGGGCGAAGCAGGGAATGTCAGCAGCCCCTCCGGGGCTCAGTAGAACCTGTTCCCTGTTCCGGCCCCCCTCCCCATCAGGAGGCGACCCGCCCACCCTTCCCCAGGCCGCTGTCCTGGTCCCAGTGGCCAGCATCTACAGGGCTTTCCCCTGCCGAGCGGACGGTGTGGCAGGTGTGGCCCTGTCTCACACTATGAAGAGATGGCTAGCTGCTGCCCTCGAGATTGTTGTGGAGGTGGATCAGCCAGCCCGGGCAGCTGGCCTTCACACCTCCTAGCTGACTACCTCCCACATCCCCCAGAACGCCGAAGCTGGGGCCGTCCTCGGGCGCGGAGCTGCACCCGCGATCCCCGCTGGCCCAGGATGCCCCGATACAGCCGCCTGGGGTGAAGGACCCCACTCCCACTCGGTTGCTGCCATTCCCTCCCCTTTCCACTGCCCCTCTCCCCCAGGAAAACGTGTCTGCTCCAAAGCCGCCCACACATCAGGCCCTTGCCATCATTCCTCTCTCCCGAGTTGTCCAGCTTTTCCCTTTCCAGCTCCTTCCTCAAGTCTACACCCTCCTCCTCCTCTCCCTCCCCATCTTCAAAACCAAGAGGTTTCGCTATTTTCCTTCATTGCCCAACTTGCAAAAAAAATGGCATCTTCTTTCACCCATTGCAGGTCGGCAGCCCTCCCACCACCCCCAGACTGATGCAGGAAGGTCACCCCAGAGCCAGGTCCTTCCGTTCTGCATCCTCTGGTGCTCCCTTGTGCATGCCATGCCCACCGTCTTTCTTGAAACTGCTCCCTGCCCACCCCTGTGGCCCAGGAATCCGGGGCCTTCTTCCTATCTGCTGTTCCTCTTCCGCGCTTCTCCCGGGGCTCCTCCCGGTGCCACAGTCCCAGCTCTTCCGGGAGCTCTGGCCTTGACTCTCTCGCTCCCACTCTCTGGCAGTTCACCACCCTCTTTCCTAGCAACAGCAAGACCCCTGTGCAATGGGCCGCTCCCTCTCAGGCTGTCCTCCACATCCACTCCGCATCCCAGCTGTGCCCATGACCGTCTTCCCAGCCCTGGGTCTGAAGTCATTGGAAGCCAGACAGCATCTTCTCCAGACTTGCCCATTTCATTTCTCCTCCCCCTTCCACCCTGCGCTGGTAGACTCGCATCGCCTGGTTCGCAGCTGCTAGTGTGGTTCACGGCCCTGACTCTGCTCACCCGTCCCCAGGACACCACTCTTCTGCCCTTTCTCCCTTGCTCTTGGAGTGAGCCCTCCTAGTAGGGGCTTATTAACTCCTCGGCCTGGTGTGTGGGGCCTACCAAACTCTGACCCTAATTCGTTTTCTGCCCCTACGGGTCCCCTTGGTGCAGCCCCTCTGAGCCACTGCTGCATCCCAGAACGGGCTGGCCACTTCCCCACCTCTCAGCCCTCCCTATACGCTTGCTTCCAGCTGGACTTCCAGCCCCCAACTCCAGCTCGGGCTGCCAGAGGCCCTGCTCCTGCTGTTCCTGGAGCTTGGATGTGGGGGGCGGGACATGACCCCGGGCAGAGTTCCAAGGCTGGCATAGAGTCCCTGGAAGAAGGAGAGGGCGCCTGTCTTTGGGACCTTCTGCCTGAAACCATCTCTGCAGGGACTGCTGACAAGGAAAGACCACTGGGCTCCACTGAAAAAGGCTTCTCCCGTCTCTTTTCCCCACCAGATGCCAGTGCTTCCTCCTTGCCGGAGATGGTCTGACCTGGCGGGGGCAGCCGGGGAGCCAAACCGGCCCCCAGGCGTAAGGGCCCGGCTGCCGCCGGACAGATGGCGCCGAGGACTGAGGCCTGGTGATTCTTCAGCCACGTCCAGCCCCATCACTGCCACTGTCACTGCCACTTTCCAGGGGACTTAGAACTTTGGAGTTTTGTGCTGTGATCGGAGGAAGGACCTGGGGCCCTGGGGGCAGCCGCCAGTCCTAGCCCCTTTTGTAGCCAGGCTGTTCTATGGGCAATGAGTGGAAGTGCAGGAACTCCCACCACCTTCCCCCCCCCCCCCCCCCACCCCCGCTCCCCACCTCCACCACCTTCTTAAAAAAATCCCAGAAAAAAGGCGAAGGTTGGAGTACCCAAAAGGGCAGGATGGTGAAGCCCCTGAAGGTGGAGCCCCTGCCCCCTCTCCTTTCCCCATCTCTCCTGGGTCACAGACACTGCCTGACCCCCTATCCCCATCCCCAGCTCCTTTCTGGGCACCTTGGGCCCTTTATTCCCATGGCTTCCTGCATCTCAGCCTTCCCCCCCCCCAGGGCTGCGGACCCTTGGTACAAGCCCTGGACAGAGCCCTGGGTGGGAGAGCGCCGGGCAGTCACTCAGGCTCCCTCTGAGGAGTGATGGGCCCCTGTAGAGAGTTAGCTCCTGACGGACCACCCTGCCAGGGCCCCACCAGCTGCCTCTGTTAAGGGGTTGGCACGGCCCCCAGCAGGGATGGGGAGGGGGCCACCCCGGAGCTGGAGGAGTATGGCTAGGCAGGAGTGTTCTTGACTGTGGCAGAAGACAAAAGGCTGTTCTGGATGGGACCCTGCAGTCACTCAACAGCGGGGGCTCACGGCGGCGGGGGCGGGGTGGCTCTGAGTAGAAGTCCTGCTGTCACTAAGGGTGGGCAGCAGCAGGTTCTGAGGTGACCCTTGAGAAAGTGCAGGACTGAGGAGCGAGGAGATAAGGCTGCCAGCCGCGGTGGGGGCGCCCGGGGCGGACGGGCTTGCTGGGTGCCTCTTGCCAAGAACGAGAAGGGGAATGACGTGAGGACGCGCTCTCGGGTTCCACAAGCCTTAGCAGGCACCAAGCACTGCCAGCGGGAGGCGGCTGGCCCGGTCTCTCCGGCCAGCCTCCAGGACGGGAGCGCGCTGACCTCTCCGGAGGAGAGCCGGGGAGCCTGGGCAGGCACGAGGGGGTCCCCGCCCCCGCCCCCTCCCCCCCGCAGCGGGGAACCAGCCCAGCCCAAGCGCGGGGGGGGGGGGGTTTGGGAGCGGGAGCCCGGCCCTCACCCCGAGATAATGAGGGCGTGGCGGGCGCCATGGCACCTCGTTCCGCGGAGGCCAGGGCCCACGCCGAGGCCCCGCTTCCCCGGCGCGCGCGGCGGAGGGGCGGCCCCCGGGGGCTGGGGGGACGGGACGCGCCGCCGCGGAGCCTGACCAAGTGTGGCGGCCGCGCGGGGCCTGGGGCGTTGGCGCGGGGCCGCCCGCCCTCCGCTGCTCCCTGCGATTCGGCCCCGTGCTGCCCCCCCCCCGACCCCCGACCCCGAGGAGCCCCCGGGCCGCCAGCCAGAGCTCCGGACGGTCCGGCCCCGGGGGCAGAGGAGAGGTCTCTGGGCTGTGGCCCGGACCCCTCCCAGCGCATGGCGGGAAAGCCCCAGCCCCAAGTCTGTGTGTGTTGCTTTGTTAGTCGTTTTTTCTCCTATGTGTGGGTTTTTTCTTGGAGCTGTTTCATAGGAATTCCTGTAATAAAGACTTGGTGTTCTCTTGGTGCTCTGATGTGGCCCGCGGTGTGGGCTGGACCCTTCTCTTCTTGCCCTGGGCAGGGTTTGCCCCCGGAGCCCCTGTCCCTCCCGAGGGCCACCTGCCTCGCCCCCCTCCCCGTCCCCCCCCCCAACCGGTTAACCCGCAGCGTGTGTAAGGCCCCAAGGGCTCAGCCCTGGCCACAGTGAGCTCAGGAGGCGACACCTGCTACCCGCACAGCAACCTCGCCAACCTGCTGGCTCTGCTAAGCGCAGGCGCTTTCCTGTTTGCCCTGGGAAAGTAAACCGCTAGCTGATAGGCGAAGGAAAACACCAAGGGGAAAAGCCGGTCTGTCGGGAAAGCTCCAGCCCGTCACTTCCCCAAATAAACAGAAAGCTTCTGGAGTGAGGCTGAGGGGAGGCTGCAGGGATGTGCAATGTCAGACTTCAAAGGCCCGCAGAGATCTTCCCCGGCAAGTACCTCTAGCTTTTACCCTAGTCCGCAGCTCTGCCGGACTACCTCCCGGGCCAGGGAACTCACCGCCAAAAGAGGAAGCTGGTGACCTTTCCAGACAGCAGTTCTCAAGGTTAAAAAGTTCTTCCTTGTGTGGAGCCCAAAGGTTTCCTTGTGGCTTCCACCCACACATCTTGTTTCTGGGCTCCCAGTCACCCAGGCCAAGGCCACCTCTCTTACCCCATGCCACATTTGAGCGCAGTGTCTGGAGGAACAATGGCGGGTCCCTCCTGCCCTCCTTAGAAAGAGGTTCTCCCGGGTGCCTGGGTGGCTCAGTCGGTTAAGCGACTGCCTTCGGCTCAGGTCATGATCCTGGAGTCCCGGGATCGAGTCCCGCATCGGGCTCCCTGCTCAGCAGGGAGTCTGCCTCTCCCTCTGACCTTCTTCCCTCTCATGCTCTCTCTCTACCATTCTCTCTCTCTCTCTCAATAAATAAATAAAAATCTTAAAAAAAAAAAAAAGAGGTTCTCCCTTACCCCCAGGCGGACCTCGGGGGGACAGGTGATGCTCTCCATACCTACTGTTTGCAGGTGGACAAACCAAGCTTATTCTTTAACCTAACCCTACTCTGTACACTTTTTTAAAAAAGATTTTATTTTTAAGTAATCTCTATGCCCATCGTGGGGCTTGAATTTACAACCGAAAGATCCAGAATCACATGCTCTACTGACTGAGCCCGCCAGGCACCCTGGCCCTATGCTGATAGGTGTGTAATCCCCAGAGCATAGTACTGACACCTAGGAACTTGTTAGGAATGCCAATTCTCAGCCCTACCCTAGACATACCGAGTCGGAGACTCAGGGAGTGTTGCCCAGCAATCTGATTCTTGTGTTTGGGAGACACAGAGCCAGGCCAGTACCTAGTACTGGCTGCGCAGAATTACCTGAGTGCTTAAAAAAAAAAAAAAAATCCTGATGCTCAGTACCCCAGTCCAATTAAATCAACAACCATGGAGTGATTTATTTTAAAGCTCTTCAGGTAATTTAAATTTGCAATCAAGTTGGAGGACCAGCACACTGGGAAGTCTGGTAGGTGTTTCATATTAGCTCAATTAATCTTACCCAATAATGGCCACTTTATGGATGATGAAATGACAATTCAGAAAGGTTAAATAACTGGCAATATTGCAGAGCTAGCAAGGTGTGAAGCCAGAAACAGGGCCCCGGGCAGCCTGATTCCAAAACCTCTGTTCTGTGCTCTCTAGCCCTGCTGCTCAAAGTGGGCTCATGCGCCCACAGCATCAGTGATACCGGGGGCCCCACTCCAGATCTACTGAATCTGAAACTGTGGATATTTTAACAAGCCCTCCAGATGATTCTGATACATGCCAAGTTTGAGAAGCACTGTTCTACAACCTTACTACTCAAAATTTGTGCTACATACCAGCAGCATTTGTATCATCTGGAGCCTGATAGAAGCACAGAATTTCAGGGTCTACCCTAGACCTACTGGATTAGAATGTCCGTTTTAACAAACTCTTCAGGTGACTTGAATGCACATTGAGGCTGGAGAAACACCACTCTACAATACTGGTTCTCAAACTTGCTGTACATTGGAATTATTTTTTCTCTCTTTCTTTCTCTCTCTCTCTTTCTTTCTCTCTCTCTCTATATATATATACCCAACATGGAGCTGGAACCCATGACCCCGAGATCAAGGGTTCCACGCTCTTTTGACTCACCCAGCCAGGTGCTTCATATTGGAATTATTTCTCAAATTTGGGTCTCATTCTCAAAAGATTCTGATTTCATTGGTTTGGGATTTAGATCATACATCTGGGAATCAGATTGCAAAAGCTCCTCAGGTGGTTCTAATACGCAGCAAAGTTTGATAACCATTCACCCTTTTGCCTTTTAGTGTAGTTGACTGAAGGTGACTGTAACCAGAGAGGGGATGTGGGGAGAAGAGGCAAAGAGAGCTTCCCAGATCCAACAGGAAGATGAAAATGCACAGCAGATGAAGCCTCTGCTCCACGAGGAGTCCCTCCGTGTGGAACAGTGTCCTCCTAGGATCTAGGAGGGAGTCCGGCTCCACCAGACGACCCCCTTATCCATCTGCCCTCACATGCCAGGCTCATCGGCAGATGTTGGGCTCTTGGTATCCACAAGGTGATACTTGGAGAGTTACCTCCTGCAAAAGTGCTGGGCTGGGCTATCTGGAGTTCTGGCCCAGCCAGTGCCCCTCCCGCTTTGTGTGCTTCAGTGTTACTAGGGCTGAGCCCCAACTTTCGAGGAGATCATGGGTCTGGAGAATGCTGTGCCCAGAACTGGCCTGATTATTACCATGCTGGGGGCTCAACCCTCCCTCTGTTCTCTTGAGGCAGCTGGTAGGGGGTTGAGGTTGGAGGAAGGACGGAGAATTTTGTCTGCAGAAGGCAGGCAAGGCATGGGATGATGAAGACGATAGTGGCTTATGGAGTGGCCTCTGTATGCACATTTTTGGGGGTGCTTTATATACATTATTTTACCTAATCCCCACAACTATTATGTGAAATCAGTATTATCACTCCTATTTCATAGATCAGGAAACTGAGACACACAGATGTTAAGGTCCTTACTCAACATGACCCTCAGTAAGTGGTAGTACTCACTACGCAGGCAGTTGAACTCCCAAACTGGTACCTAATAAGCTATATATTGGGGTGGAGGAACAGGTGATAAGACCTAGAACTCCTCCATAGATGCAATCTGTTGAGCACAGAAAGGTCTCCCCGATTAAAAACATTTCCATAGTGATGTGTATCCAACACTGTGCCTGGAACTCACCTATTAGCACTCTTTATTTGGTTTTAAAAACAATCTCTTAGCATTTCCATTAAATGGAAAATATGCTATTTAGAGAGAAGCACATGAACTCTTTTGCCCATTATCACAGCACAGATTAATTTGTTGGATTAGCTGGCTAGGCCATCTGGAGGAAGATTTAGAAATTTCTGGAGATGGGCGGGGGCCTGGCGGGGGTTGAAGAGGGCTGTGTAAATCTACTGCCACCTGGTGGTGTCTCTTAGAATTGGCCATGGAGAGGCCTACATCATGCTCCCAGAAGGAAGTGAGCACCTGTTTGGCCAGAGACCAAAGAGACAGAAGGGAATTTACTCTATTTTCATGGTTATGTGTTTTGCAAATTTTGCAAAACAAAGATATTTTTGTGCTTTTTTTTCTCCTTAAAAGAGCCACTAAGATTACATAAGCTTGAGGCCCCACAAAACCAGCAGCCACCCTTGTCATTTCTAGAGATTAAAGAGTCACAATTCTTTATCAGGTCAAGAGGATTATTCCAGGGACTCTGGAGTGAGGGGATGCAAAGCTCAGCACAAACTCAGCTGGCTATGTCCTTCTCACTCAAAGTGTGCTCTGTGGACACAGTGACCAACTGTCCTGGTCTTCCAGGTCTAAGCTTCCCTCGGATGTGCGAGTTTCAATGCTAAAACTGGGAGAGTCCTGGGCAAACTTGGGCCAGTCGGTGGCCCTAGATGCAGATTAGCAACATTGGCATCAACTTGGGAGATTGTTCGAAATTCAGAGTTTGGGTCCTCACCCCAGACCTCCTGAGTCACGATCTGCACTTTCCAAGATCTTCGGAGGTTCAGGTGCACATTGAGGATGGAGTTGCTCTGCCTTCCACAAGAAAAGAGGGGCCCACAGCAGCCTGAAACATCTGCCTTCAAGGGTCGCATCCTCTGCTGGGAAAGCTCCAGAGTGATTCCAATTGCTCTTTAATTCTAATAATAAAAGGCCAGATTGTTGCTTCAGGCCCAGCTGGCTCCCGTTTTCTTGGCTACAAAAGGAGCCATGGTGATGCAGAGTGGGTAAAGGCATAAAGTGCTTCTCTTTCCTCTGCTCGAACTGGATTCTTCTTGTGGGCAAGACTGTTGGCCGAAGAAATGAATGGGCGGCTGTGTGAACATGCTTTGCAAATTGTTAGGTGTGATTAATAAATTGTGATTCGTTGCTCTTAAATGTGGAATGGTCAGAAAACATCATCATCTTATTTACTGAGCCTATATGCTAGGCACTGTTTTAATATTCTGAAGATAATGACCCACTGACTCCTCAAACAAGGCTCTATGGTGGGTGCTACGATTATGCCCATTTTGCAGATGACAAAGCTGAGGCCCAGGGGTTTGTAAAATGGATCTGTCAGTGAGGTACAGAGGATAGCCAGAACTAGAAATGACCAGGTTCATGGGGGCGGGGGGAGGTGTGGAGGATTATTTCCATTCAACCACAGCTTTTGCCCATACACCCAGAGTGTATCTGAGGAAGGCCTCCAGGAAGGGGGGCTGGGATGGCTCCATCCTCATTTGTGCGAACTTGGCTTTATTCATCCGTGTTGTTCATTAGAAAACTCTTGAGAGTCAGCTCTGGGCCAAGCAGCAGGCTAGGTATGGGGAGGCAGAGATAGGAGACCCAGTTCCTGCCCTCAGAGAGGCCCAGGCAGAGACTCAGACAAGTAAACAGAGTCACAACACCACATTTTGAGAGGGATAAGTTCAGGGAGGGAGGGAGCAGAGTTTGGCAGAATGTGTGCTGGGGGATTAAGTGCCCTGCTGGCTGACTCTTGAAAGGAAGGGGAGGTGTGGGCTTCTGAGGAGCATGCTGGGCCAGAAGACAGAGCGCACAACAGCGTGGGGGGGGGGTGGGGAGATGGTACTCCTGCCTCCTCCTTGAACATCTCCCCCCTTGTCTTTCATCCTTCTGGTCCCAGTGCTTTGTACTGAATATATTGTTTTCCTCCTCTTTTAAGGCAAGCTGCTAATTTCTCCCTGACCCTGGCCCTCTGCCAAAGGTGAGTAGCAGTATTAATGATTTCATCAATATGCTGGGATTTTTACTTACCAAGGCCGTTCTGCTGGTGGGGGTGCTTTTTCTCTTTTTGTCTGACACACCCCCAGGCACTATATAAATAAGGGCACTCTTCATAAAGAGGTGGGCAGAGTGTCGGGAAGCCATAAAAGATGGCCTAGAGCCTTTGGCTAGTGACAGAGGGGCACAGTTTGCTGAAACTAGGCCTGTGGGGGCGGGGGAGGGAACAGGGACTGGAAGCTGGGGACAGAGCTGTGTGTGAAGAGGCCACCTTGTGAGAACCCTCCTGCACTGTTGGTGGGAATGCAAGCTGGTGCAGCCACTCTGGAAAACAGTATAGAGGGTTCTCAAGAAGTTAAAAATAGAACTACCCTACGACCCAGCAATTGCACTAGTAGGTATTTATCCAAAGGATACATACAAATGCTGATTCAAAGGGGCACCTGCATCCCAATGTTTATAGCAGCACTATGGACAATAGCCAAATTATGGAAAGAACCCCAATGTCCATTGATGAATAGATAAAGAAGAGGTGGGGGGCACCTGGGTGGCTCAGTCGGTTAACTATCTGCCTTCAGCTCAGGTCATGATCCCAGAGTCCTGGGATCGAGCCCCACATCGGGCTCCCTGCTCCGCGGGAAGCCTGCTTCTCCCTCTCCCACTCCCCCTGCCTGTGTTCCCTCTCTCGCTGTGTCTCTCTCTGTCAAATAAATAAATAAAATCTTAAAAAAAAAGAGAGAGATATTGAAGTTAAAATGAGGCCATTACGTTGGGCCCAGATCCAATGTGACCAGTGTCATAAGAAGAGGACACAGACACAGAGGGAAGACCACATGAGGACACAGGGAGCGGGTGGCCATCTGCAGGCCAGGGAGAGAAGGCCTCAGGAGCAACCAGCCCTGCCAAGTTGATCTCGGACTTCCGGCCTCCAGAACTGTGAGAAAATACAGTTCTGGTACCGAGGCCACCCCATCCGTGGTACCTTGTTATGGCTGCCCTAGCCGACTACTATAATCCACATGCTATTCGGCACCTAACTTATCCATTATGAATTTGCTTCTCTGTCTCCCCCACTGGATGGTCAGCTTCTCCAGGACTCAGCACAGGGTCAGGTCGGTGCTTAAATGCTTGTGGGAGAAATGGGTCATATAACAAGAAAATAAAACAACAGTGGCAGTTGATGGAATACGAAAATGCTGCAGTCCCAGGTGGCAGTCGGTGGCTTACGGGGCACAAGAGCAGCAATGATGCTGGAACTGCCATCAGACTTGTCATGTTCCAGCACTAAGTGCCCGGGGCTACGATTCGGGCTTTAACGAATGGAGGCTTCTACTCCTGCAGCAAGCCCCGCAGAGAGTTGACACTACTTAGTGGGCACATGTATAGGGGTCGAGCAGTGTAGTGGAAGGCATATGGCCTTTTGGAGAGTTTACAGGTTCTCTTTCCTTCTGTGTAAGATCGCCAGGACATTACCTGTGGTGGTATCAGGTAGTTGAACAGTTGAACAAGACAATCCAGATTCCTGGTGCAGTGCTTGGCACGAGCGCATCAGTCCCTTGCAGCCTTGAGAGGTCCTGGGTGAAAAGACAGAAGCCTCTAAGGTCCAGTTTGCCGGCCCCCAGCTGCCTGACAGCTTCTTCCCTTTCATGAATGAATGCTCCCTGGGGCACACACTTCCTGCTGCAGGCTCAGAGGGCTCCCCATTCATCTTGCTCCCACACCCCCGTGGTCCTCCTATCTACGCACCAGCATTCCCCTGTCTCAGTCACAGAGGCATTAAATAGGATGCCGGAGGGGAAACTTTCAAGGCTCAGAAGAGAAAGGAACTTTCTTAAGAAGATCTAGAAGAAAAATTCCCACCTTGCAATTCCTCCCCTGTTGAGGGTTTGGGTTCTTGGCTCTCCTCCCTGATTGTGGAATAAAGCCTTCTGCTTCTTTACCAGCAGTCACTGCAGTGGCCTGGGGAGGGGGGAGGTCAGGAGGTTGCGGGGGGAGGTCCGAGTGGGGGAGGGGAAGTGTGTCTGTGGCTAGCTCTGACTTAGACAGAATTAGAAACTTGTTATGAGGCTGGGAAGACTATATTTAGCTGGGAGCATGTTTGCTCTCCCTAAAGCAGAGTCTTCCAGACCTTCCTACGACTGGGAGATTGGAATCTCCACACTTGGCCCAGCAGCCAGAACTGTGTTCGCTCTTCCCTGTGTCACAGGGCCTTGTGGCAACAGTGAAACCCACCGTTTAGTGTAAACCTGGGCCTTGGGTCACCCTGGCCCCTAGGCCTGGGGCCAGCTTTGTCCCACCTCCGTAGGTCTACCTGTCTCCAGCTTGAGGCATAACTAAGGAGGGTTGTGGGTTCTGGAAAGGGCCCAACCTGTGCTGGAAGCCTGGCTCTGTCACTCAGGTATCTGATAAGTTACTTCACCCCCTGTGGCCTCACTTTCTCATCTATAATAAGACTAATAATAGCTACCTTCTGGGTAGGTGTGTGGATTCCAAGATAACACAAACAAGCAGTAACTGCTCCTCAAACATTACTTCCCTCCTCCTTACCAGCCTCCCATAGAGTGGGAAGGCTCTGGGATGACTTGCTGCTCCTTCTGGCTGACAAAGATGAGAATGGGCTCCCAGGAGCTATTTTGTGTGTATGTGATTCAAAACATTTCATTGGATTAAAAAGTTCAAATATGAATAAAAACTCTTTACAGGTCAAACTCTGAGGGATATCTAAAGAAAAAAAAAATCTTCTCTTGCAGTCTCAAGATTGTTGATAACCAATGTTCACAGTCTTGTGTGCCTTCCACACAGTTTCTATCTTCATACACACACATATAAAGGTGTTTTCTTTTTTCTTTGAACAGGTTAGGATCCCACTAAAATGTTTTTCTGCAACTTCCTTTTTCATTTAACTATTAGTCATGGGTATGCATCTAGGTAAATACACAGGGACATAACTTGTTCATTGTAATAGCTGCATAGGATTGCATAGGATATATGAACCATAGCCTTCCATTTGACTTTTTTCCCCACTGCAATGCTGCAATGACGATCTTTGCACAAGTAAGGAAATTGAGCTTTGATTTCTCTGGGGTACTCTACCCAAAGTATGATTATTGGACCAAAAGGTCACCCTGAGAGGTTACTTTCCCCAGGTTTCTGAGTCCCCATCTCCGAATTTGTTCTGTTCACTTTTGCTTTTCCAGCTCCAAGGAGGAGCGAGCCTGAGACGTCTCCCGCGGAGAAACTACTAGTTGCCGCGCAGCACCCCGAGGGCAGCGGATGCGGGAGGCAGCTCCGGGGCCAACGGACTCCCGGGGCGCGCCGCACAGCAGGGCACCGAGGACGGAGGCTCGGGCGCTAGTGTGACCTTGGGCCAGTGCTTGCCCGTCCCCGGCCTCGGTTTCCTTCTGCGCAGCCTGTGTCTCCAAGCAACGTAAGGCGTAGTCCGGACCTAGCCCCGGTGTGACCTGTCATCTCTGCCTTTACGTTGTGTCCTGACCTAGTTGGCTGCGCCTGCCTCCTTCCTCCCCATCAATCTTCCCTCCGCGCCGCCCCACCGTCTCGACTGGAGTTGGCTCCGCCAGAGCCGAAAGGGTAACTAACGCCAGCGCCAGCGTGAATCCCTCCTCTAGCTCGGTCATTTATTGCTTCTGCCCGGCTCTGACCCGCTCCCGCCCTTTCGGCTCGGCTGTCGAGTGCTCCCGTCTGAGCCTGGCCGGGGGCGAGGGCCGCGCCAGTTCGGCCCATCCTTTGCTTCTGCCTGGCTCGGCTCTCCGGCGGCGGCTGCGGAGAGACCGCCGCGATCCTCGGCTCGGCCAGCAGCCTACGCCCATTTCGCCTGCCGCTGGCGCTTCCGCTTCCGGTAGTCCCAGGCCGCGAGCGTCCGAGGCGGCCGCCATGGCGAGGAGCCGGCTGGAGACCGTGGGGAGCGTTTTCTCGCGGTGCGTGGTCGAAGCCGGTGTGGGCTGAGGGTGCCTCCTCCGGACGGGGGCCCTGGACAGCTCACGCTCCTTCTGGGTGGGTCAGAGCAGGGCGAGACCTTCTCCGGAGTGCGGGAGTCTGAGCCGGGTGAGTCCCGCTCGTGCTCTCTCTCCTGTCTCTGAATAGGTGTGCTTGACGGCGCCACTACCTGAATGTATCTTTCCCGCTCAGGAGTGCACCTCTCTCCTGCCCGAGTGGAGTTCTCTAGGAAGATGATGATGGGCCCGACTGGGCCATCTTTGTCTGTTCTTCGACGCGACGGGGATGGGGCGAGGGGAGTGGGACGCACATGAGAAAAATAGGACTTAACTCCTGAGCTTTGTTGGGGCGCTCTGGAATATGGAAATAAGTGTAGGTGGGGAACACCCCTGCTGTGGCCTCCTTCCGGTTCTGTCTTGTGGACTCCGTGATCCCACTGATGCCCCAGACTGTGCTAGACTGATTCAGGGGCTTAGACAGGCTGTTGTAATTGACTGTCCTTCGTTATTTTTCCTTCCTTAAGGACTCGGGACCTGATTCGAGCTGGGGTGTTGAATGAGAAGCCCCTCTGGTTTGACATATATAATGCCTTTCCCCCGCTGAGAGAGCCTGTCTTCCGAAGGCCCCGCTTGCGATATGGCAAGGCCAAAGCTGCCATCCAGGACATCCTGTACCCCGAGGATAGGATTAGAGCGTGAGTACAAAGCCCACATGATGGACAGGAGACAGCAGAACTTCAGAAGGAAGGATTTAGCTAGTAGTCTGGTAACTTTAGTGGGAGTCGAGCCAGGGCCTGCCCTGTGGAGAAGGTCTTGTGTATCTACCAAGTTAGGAATTCAGAAACAGGTTCTGGGAAGTAGAATCTGGAAGCCAGCAATGGACTGATAATTGCAATTATAGCTGCCCGTTTCTGTGCCTCTCTTAGCACTATGCTAAGCCCTTAAAAAACATTCTCTAACTTAGGCCTTATTCTGACCCTACAAGATCAGTATATTTTCTCCATTTTATTTGTGAAGACTGTGAGGCTCAAGGAGGTCAGTTCACTGGGAATTCAGTGGCACAGCTCTTTCCCTCAAATACTGATGTCAGTTTTTAGTACCCAGAATTTGTATGATTCTTTTTTCATAAATATTAAGATTGGAGGTTGTATGTTATTCAGGGTAACAGGTATTTCTTCTTCTTCTTTTTTTTTTTTAAGAGAGAGAGAGCATGCGCGCGCGCGCGCGCACGCAAGAGCACAGGGGAAGAGCAGAGGGAGAGAGAGAGAGAAGCCCACTCTGCGCTGAGCATGAAGCCCCAGGCGAGGCTCGATCTCAGAACCTTGAGACTGTGACCTGAGCCAAAACCATGAGTCAGATTCTCTGTCAGCTGTGCCACCCAGGTGCCCCCGTCCCCTTATTCTCTATTTCTGGATGTAAGAAAACAATTTATGAAGTCATTATATTCTCATTTGAGGTCTAGGCCCCTTTCATTTGAGGAATCTCCTCCCCTGGCCCCCAACACTCCTTGAGGTAGGAGAAAAGTATGTTTTTGCTCTACTTGGAAATTTTCACGGTAGTTCCTGAGCTCTTTGGGGGCATTAAATACTTTGTCATTGCTTTTCTGGGTAGGCTCATTGCATGCAGTTGGTCAGGATTTATACATTAAAGTCATTTGTGGGTGCGCCTGGGTGTCTTAATCATTTAAGCATTCGACTCATGTTTTTGGTTCAGGTCATGATCTCAGGGGCCTGGGATTGAACCTTGCACTGGGCTCTACCACCGGAAGTCTGCTTGGGAGTCTCCCCTCTCCCTCTCCTCCTCTCTGCCCATGCTCTCGATCTCTAAAAATTAAAAAAAAAAAAAAAATCATTTGTGCTTCTGTGTGAATAGCAGGAGCTAGGTGATAGGTCACTGGAGAATGTGGAATATTTTACTGCTCCTTCTTTTATTACTGTTAATGTCAAAATAATAATATCTTGCATTTAAGTAATTTTTTGAACTTTATTTTTGCAGCTTTTTTTTAGTGTTTTTAATAATTTTAAAGAACTTATAACAACAAAATATTAATTCCGGACATAGCAAAACCTAAATGTAAAAAATGAAAGCATAAAAGTACTAGAAGAAGGGACGCCTGGGTGGCTCAGTCGGTTAAGCATCTGCCTTCGGCTCAGGTCATGATCCCAGGGTCCTGGGATCGAGTCCCGCATCGGGCTCCCTGCTCGGTGGGAAGCCTGCTTCTTCCTCTGCCTCTGCATGCTGCTCCCTCTGCTTGTGCTCTTTCTGTCAAATAAATAAAATCTAAAAAAAAAAAAAAGTACCAGAAGAAAACATGGGAGAATTTTAAAAATAATCTGAGTGATAAAGACCTTTGTAAGTATAACATAAAACCCAGAAGCCATAGATGAAAATATTAAAATTTTCTGCCCAAAAAACGTACCACAAGCAGAAACAAAAGTCAGCCAACATATTGGGAAAAAAATTTTGCAACAAGTATGACAGGCTGATTTCCTATTTATACTGCTATAGTTTGCTTATAAATCAGTAGAAAAAACCCACCAAATGGAAGGCAAAGAACATGGGTAGCGCACAGAAAAGGAAATTCACTTTGCTTTTAAACATGAAAAGATGTCCATTCTATTTCATAAGAAAAGGCAAAAATAAAACGAGTTACAATTTTTCACCTGTCAAATGGACAAAACAAAAAGTTGGAAAATAGAATTTGGCCTGGGTATGGGGAAATAGACATTCTCATGCATTACTGGTGTGAATGTAAATTGACACAGCCACTTTGGGGAGTATTTGGCAGTTTGGAAGGCCATATTACAAATGCATATACGTTGAGCTAGTAATACTGTTTTTATGAATTTATTCCAGACTCATTTTCACAGTGTACTAAGAAATATTGATAAAGTTAATCATTGCACCACTGTCGAAAGGAGCAAAGGATTGGGAACAATCTAAGTTCACTGATTTCAAATGATCTCTAAGAACTATTAAGTAGAAGAGGCAGGATGTACAATAGTGTTTTCTGTCCTTGGAGTTAAACTATATGGCTGGGGACAGGAAATGATAGATGCATATATGCTTGTATGTTAGAATATTCTTGGATGGATACACAAAAAACTGGTTAGTGTTGCTTCCTGGGAGGGAACTGGGGGTTGGGGGCAGAGGTGAGCAGGAATGTTAACTTTCCATCGGGTACCTTTTTGTAATATTTGGTTTATTTGCCATGTGCATGCACTAATTAAAAAAAAAAACTTATGTTTGGACTAGTAATTTTTCTTTACTCCGTTCTTGGCCGTGATCTGTAAATGGAGATTTATATTGTGTTGTTTGTATTTTCTAGGAAATTTTATTCAGCCTATGGATCTGGTCAGAAAGCTTTTGATCTGTTCAATCCAAATTTCAAGTCTACCTGTCAACAGTAAGCCATTTTACAATTCGTGGGTTAGTTTTGTTTTGTTTTGTTTTTTAAGGAATTTAGTTATTGGTTTGAGGAGTTTGTTGAATTCCACTGCAGGGAAAAGCCGCTCCTCTAGGAAGACATGTTAAGGGAATGCTTGATACTGTCTAATAGCATGTCTTGATGACTCTCAATATACAGCCCTCAGATGTGGTCTGCTTGGAATTCCAGGTTTGTGGAGAAGTACATTGAGCTACAGAAGCTTGGAGAAACAGATGAAGAGAAGTTATTTGTGGAAACAGGGAAGGCTTTATTGGCAGCAGGTGTCATTTTGAGAAGAGTAGGAGAAGCAAGGACTGTGAGTATTTTTTGATTAAAATTGTTATTAGGGTTAGTTGTCTATTTGTTAAAAGTTAAAGGAAGACTTGGTTTTCCTTCTCCAACCTTGATTTATGTCCCTGAACACCAGGTCAAATACTGGTAGATGAAATATACTGAAATTGAAAAAAAAAAAAATGTGTACACACACACTAAAATTTTGTGATAGTGACTGCTACTTGGAACAAATGAATTGTCATTAGGGCTTTTGAAATTATGGTTCTCTAGAGATTTTTATCATGTGTATTGCTTGTTATAATAGAATTTGACCTGGGACATTAATGTTACGTTTTGACTCCATGATAGAATGTGTTTAGTCATACAGCTTCAGCCAGTCAGTGGAGTGAAAGTGACATCTGTGTGTTGTATTTATGTCTGGTCTTTTAAGCAAAAGGAAGGTAGTCATGTTTCCTGGGAATCTGAACCCACGGGTGTCAAACCCCAAACGGTATTGGAAAAAAACCAGCCTCTGCAAGAAGTTCCACAGGACCAGCATTTGGAGACATCTGAAGAACAGCCGAAAGGTCTCTCACCTCCCTGAAGAACTTGTATACCGGGTATACTGACATCCAAACTGTATTCACTAGATGAATGTTGAACTGTTTTTAACAGTTGGACTGTGTAAATGTTTCCCAGTCTCTCAGGCATTATGTTTGCTTTCTTTTAGTTTCTAATTCTAGGTTGTCATAAAGCTCAGTTTCATGGTTTGAATGAACTTTTATGTTAGGATGGTGTTAAATAAAGAATTCCCTGGCTGCTTATAAAGTAAATTTACTTTAAAATTGTAAATAGCATGAAGAAACCTTTATAAGTATGGTTTGAATGGGACTTGTTCTGAGTAGGTCTGCTTGGATTTTTGTGTTAACATGTGGGTTGGCTATATCTGATTCTCGGGTATCTTTCTCTTTTCTGGCTCCATCAGGCTTTTACTTGTGCATATGGTATGTCCCCTGGGCCAACTTTCTGTCTGCAGATAATCTTCACATTTTGCTATAGAACTGTTGATCTTCAACTTGAGAGGTGAAGTTGACTTGTGCTTTGTGGTAAGAGTGAGAACCTATCATTGATGATAGACAAAGGTCAAAACTATAGCTTTAATCTCATAGATTAGGTTGAGAGTGCTGGAGACAATTAGCATAGGCCCGAACCTAGTCTGCTCAGTAAAGATTTGAATGAATAAGTGATTACATCCAGCTGAAGACTGAATTCAGAGGACATCTGTAGATAACTGGATTGCCAGGAGGGGGGCCAGCTCATTTAGATGCCGTGATCCACTGGCATCCACCTGCCCCCCCCCTGGTGTGGAGATGTGGTGATGAGACCTTACCAACCGTTCTGCTTTCTTCATTTTCATATCTTCTCCTGAATAAATGACATCTTCTGATCTTGTAGCCTTTGTATTTGTGATCCTAAGGCCACTGATTTTCAGCTACTAGTAATAAACTGCTTCAGAAATTCCTGATTTTAAAACTCACGTAGCTTTTCTGTTCTTTGTGTACAGTCTCTTCTGTCTCCTGGTAGACCAAGGGTAGAGCCCACACCTCAGCCCCGGCACGGCCTTGCACATGGTGCTCTGTGAATGGAAGGTGAATAGTACATGAGGCAAAAGCAATTCTCAGCCACGCTGCATCTCCCTGCCGATCCTGTCACTGTTTTGCAATTCCTCTTGTTTGCGGAATGCTTTACTTTTAGATGGGAAAGTAAATTTCATCCATTCAACAACCATAGACAGCCAGTGAATGCCGAGCTTGGGGAGGAGGACTTAAGCAGGGGGAAGAGACGGTTCTCTTCTCAGAGGAACAATTGGGGGGGGGTGTCACTCATTAACTTTTTTAGACCTTCTGTTTCTGGGGTTTAAAAGGCAGTTTTTTTGCCATAATGATGAAGACATTTTTAGAACATTGTTTGATACATACTTTTTTTTTTAATTTTTATTTTTTAAAGATTTTATTTATTTATTTGACAGCGAGAGAGCACAAGCAGGGGGAGCAGCAGAGGCAGAGGGAGAAGCCGACACCCCGCGGAGCAGGGAGCCTCACGCGGGACTCAATCCCAGGACCTTGGGATCATGACCTGAGCCAAAGGCAGACACTTAACCAACTGAGCCATCCAGGCGCCCGTATTTTTTTTTTTTTTTTTTTAAGATTGATTGATTTATTTGAGAGCATGAGCGCGAGGGGCAGAGGGAAAGGGAGAGAGAACCTGAAGCAGGCTCTTTGCTGACTGCGGAGCCAGACGCGGGGCTCAATTTCACGATCCTGAGATCAGGACCGGAGCTGAAGCCAAGAGTCAGTTGCTTAACCGACTGCCACCGAGGTGCCCCTGATGCATAATTTTTTAAAAAAATTATACAGGTACATGGTTCAGAATTTAAAGGTCTGGTCTCCTTTCCAAAACCTATCTCTAGCCACCTATTTCTGTCCCCCAAGGCCATTTCCTTTCCAGGAATATTTTGGGCACAGGCATGGGGACACTGTGCTTACTGTCCTGTACCTCATTTTTCCATTTACTATGTCTCAGATCGTTTGTGTGGATGCCTGGTGATTTAATCAGTGCCCGAATGACGGAAGTGGCTCTATGTTTTCTTGGGCTGCAAACAGGCCCGTGCTGCTGTGGGTGTATCCTTTACAGTGGTACTGCTGGAATAGCATGTCTTTGATTTTGATGTTGACCTCCATAGAAGCTGCTCAGTTACGCTCCCGCCAGCAATATACAGGGATGCCTGTATCCCCGCACCCTCACCAGTACACTTCCAGATTGTGTTTTCTGTGTTTTTTTTCAAAGATTTTATTTATTAGAGACCATGCACACGGACAGGACCAGGGCGGGGGGAGGGAAGAGGGAGAAGCCGACTCGCTGCTGAGTGCAGAGCCAGACCCAGGGCTTAATTCCAGGACCCAGGGATCACTGCCGGAGCTGAAGTCAGACACTTAACTGATTGAGTCACCCAGGCGCCTCCTTTTCCATCTTGTTAAACCAGACAGACTCTTCCCTGAGGAGAACCTAAGCCTGGTAGAAGGGAGAGAGACGAGACCTTATAGCAGACTTCCTTTATGTTGAATCTCAGTAGTCAAAACAGTGAAAGTGAAGTGTTTTGGGGAATTCAGAGCCCTTCCCACAGTTGGTGTGGGCAAAAGCCATCGTTGGCATAGAGATGCCTGGACAGAATGGAAGTGGGAGCTCATTCTTGCATCAAGGACCTTAAAATCTAATTGGGAAGACGAGTGACTTTGGAAACAAGATGAACGGGAATTCTTTCAAGTTATGATACAAAATAATGGTAGAGTCGGGGGAGGAGTCAGCTCGAGACTAGTCCAGGAATACTGCACGGAGAGCCTTGAAAGGCAGGGGGAGTTGAAGTAGGCATGCTGTTTCCTCTGCCTGGAGCACCCTCCCTGCCACCACAGTTTTGAGAAAGTATTTTCACTGCCATTTCCAAATGGTAACTGCTCAGGGGTGCCTGGCTGGCTCAGTTCGTAGAGCATGTGGCTCTTGATATCAGGGTCCTGAGTTCAATCCACATGTTGGGCATAAAGCTCGGTTACAAAAAAAAAAGGTACATGCTTGGAAATGTTACCTGATGTTCAAATCAGATCTCCAGTCCCTTCTGGGCTGCACTCATGCATGTCATTCAGTTGGCACACCTGGTCCGCTGTTGGCACTCTGGCCTCACCCTCGTCATCCGTTCCGGAGGGAACTACCTTCTTTCCATTCAGAGTAAACAAGTGCAGAAATTCTTACTCGTACCCACTGACGCATTAAACAGAGCCTTTCTGGAGTGGGCCCTCCGTGTGGGTTTGCTGAGCTGAAGCCGAGAATGGCATGTGTCCAGGTTACAGTGCAGTTTGCAAAGACAAGTTTGAAGTTCTGGGACTAGTTCTCGTTACTCCAGTTTTTGTTGGTATGACCTTGTGCCTGTGACAGTCTCAGAGTACAAAATAGGGATAATGTTTGCCTCTTTGGCTTCTAGTTATATGAAAATTGAGACAGAATGCAAAGCCCACTTGTAATATGTGACAGATGCTTCTGTTTAGTGGAAAACAGGTTTGAACAGGTAGTATGGGGTCAGACCACAGTGGCCTCAATAACTACCTGGAGTTGTTCAGTTGGGTATCAGAAAGTTTGAGCAGGGAAGTAACAGTGAAAGCAGTGTTGTGTGGAAGGAAGGTTGACCCAGATGTGATAAAGGAATGGCGTTGGCGGAGCCGGCAGGGAGGGGGGAGGGCGGGAAGAGGAGACTTTGGTCTCTGCAGCCATGCCAAGGTTACCGACCTGAGTGACCAGAAGAATACCTGCATCACTAACAGCAAAGTTGGGAAGAGGGCTTCAATTCTCTTTTTTTTTTTTTTTTTTAAGGATCACTTCCTTTTTTTTTTTTTTTTAAGTTTTATTTATTTATTTGAGAGAGAGAATGAGAGACAGAGAGCACAAGAGGGAAGAGGGTCAAGAGGGAGAAGCAGACTCCCCGCCGAGCAGGGAGCCCGACGCGGGACTCGATCCCGGGACTCCAGGATCATGACCTGAGCCGAAGGCAGTCGCTTAACCAACTGAGCCACCCAGGCGCCCAGGGCTTCAATTCTCAACATACTGAGAGGTGATGGTGCATCGTCCAAGTGGCAGACAAAGAGATGAGTTAGATATCTGGGAGATGGGGAGGAAGTCCCTAGCACAGGGGTAAGGGTTGGAGCCAGGAGAATGAAAGCTCTCCAAGGGGAGTGTAGAGAGACACAGGATGTTGGGGGCTGGGCCAGGTGAATGCTCTTAGTTAAGGGACAGAAGGAAGGAGAAAGTTAACAAAGGAAACTGATCCCACATCTCCCGTCATCTATATAGCAAGGCTTTTTTTTTTTTTTTTAATTTTATTTATTTGAGAGAGAGAGCAAGAGAGCTCAAGCCGGGGGTGGGAGGGTGCAGGGAGAGGGAGAAGCCAGCTCCCCGCTGAGCAGGGAGCCCGACGCAATGCGGGGCTCTATCCCATGACCCTGGGATCACAACGTGAGCTGAAGGCAGACAAAACCAACTTACCCACCCAGGCACCCCTAAGGCAAGGCTCTTTTAAGTGGTCCTGATTCACAAGGTTTTTTAGAGTTCTTCCTTTGCTTTTGTTTAGGAGGCCTGATTCTTGATCATGTGTCCTTAAAAGGCAAACCCAAGTCTTTTTGTAATTTTGTGTAATACTTAGTGTTGTGTTCTCTCATCATGAAAGCAGTATTACAGAAAATTTGATGCTCCCAGAGGATTCCTGATTTTTTTTTAAATGATACCCTTCTCTGTAAATAAATGATGGCTTGCCACTTAAAAACATTCCACAGATTCTCTCTTTGACAAAAGCCATTCAAGTGGGAGAAGATTTTCTCTGAGCCCCGCACTGGTGCCTACCTCTGCTTCCGGGAACCCAGACAGGCACGCAGGAGTTGTGGGGCCTCTTCCATCCTTCCAGGCTCTCCGCTAGGAGGAGGCCTAACTCAAAACCAGGCTGGCTGTTTTCCTGACTACATGGGCTCTAGGGCCCGGGACATGCCGTGGCTCTGGGACTGCAAGTGCTGGCTCTGCCTCGGGAATTTGGAGCTAGGGACGAGGAGCGGTGAGCTGGTGTGTGTGTGGGGGGGGGGGCACGAGATTAGTACTTTGCTCAGGGTCTCCGTGTTACTGAGCTCTATTCCAGAACAGCCAGAAGGTGGAGGTGTGATTGGCGAGGTTCGTCATGTGTTTTGAGCCTTTGACGGGTGCTCAGGGAGATGGATGCCTGAGCAGGTTCGGTGAGCCACTTGGTTGAGGTCACCTTGTCTGGTGGAGGAAGGGCACCTCCCATGGGGAAGACATCCTAGGATAGCACTCCCCGTGTGGCATGTGGCTGTGTGATTGGGTGAGCCCAGCGCTGGAGCAGTTTCTGTGGAGATGCTCAACCACACTGTTTTTGCTCTGGCACTCAGATGAAGAGGTCACTAGGGGAAAGCAAAGGCAGGAAGTGGAGGCTATGTCCCCTCCATCCATATGTCTTACAGGCAGAGGATTTTTGTTGAGTGGCTGACAAATTACATTTGGGGTAGAGTTTTACCCTCGACTGATGCTTGTCTGAGACCGGAACTTAAATGTCAGTCACCTAACCTTCTAGTTGGTCTGTTCTTTTAATTAAAAGATAGTTCTAAGCAACATCAAGTAGTGGTTTATTTATTATTTATCAAGCATTTTCCTTCCAGCAGTTAGTGAAAGGTCAGTGGCTTCCACGGATGCTTTGTTTTTTGTGAGTAGCTTAGATGAAAAAGATATGCAATCAATCTCTGCTCCCTCCTGTTTGCTCATGGGCAGGACACTGTTTAGTAGTCATTGTGGCATTTAGGATCGCAGACCTCTGAAACATGCAGAAAAGTGCTTGTGCATCCCTTGCCACTGAACATTTCTCCAAAAGTAAACATCAGGTTGTGATTATGGTTAATAATGAGATATTGATTGTTTGAAAATGTCACCACCCGGGACCATTTGGCCCCAGAACCGCTAGGTGGCGCTGCACTCTCGTGCTGCTCAACCACATTAATTTTATTTCCTTGCCTTGGGGTACTTGCCTTTCAAGGTTGGTGAGTGTCCTTGTAAAATAATGTTCTGGCTGAGGTTTAGGAAGCCGAGGTCCTGGGGTGCCTGGGATAGGGTAAGGATGGGAGCTGATAGGCTACAGGACAAATGACAAAGGCCTGTGGGGGAAACCGACCATGTTTGCACCACAGTGGGAGCAGGAGAGGAAGGAGCTAACTGGCTGAGTCCCTAGAGACTGCCCAGAGCAGCGTTTCCCAGCCTTCTCCAGTCAATGACAAAATCTGCGAATTTGCTGTGGAGGACGGACTGGGGGAGTGGTGCGGGCAGAGAGGCAGTGTGGGGTAGCGGAAAAACCCCAGGCCTTGCCGGGTCAGGCCTGGGACTGAAGCCCTGATCGATTGCCTTGTCTTGTGACATGAGGGGAGCAGGTGAATAACTTGAGCCTCAGTACAACTCCTTCATCAAGGTGCTACACGGGTTAAAGAAGAGCAGGAACAAAGTTCTTGGCACGGAGTCAGTCTTTGCTCTCAGTGCTTGGAAGGCTCTCAGCAGCTGTCGCTTCCCACTGGGCGAAGGCGAATGTACATTAGATTAAAATGGAGAAAAGGGGCGCCTGGGTGGCTCAGTCGGTTAAGCGTCTGCCTTTGGCTGGGGTCGTGATTTTGGCATCCTGGGATCGAGCCCCTCGTTGGGCTCCCTGCTCAGCCGGGAGTCTGCTTCTCCCTCTGCCTCTGCCCTCCCACCTGCTCATGTGCGTGCACGCTCTCTCTCTCTCTCTCTCTCACTAATAAATAAATTCTTAAAAAAAAAAAAAAAAAAGGAAAAAAAAAACTAGGGCAGTGTCCCTTTTCCCCCGGTTTTTTTCCCCCCCCCCCCCCCCAGCAGTTGCGATCTCTTACCGTTTTCCAACCTTCTAGCACTAAGCCAATCAATCAGCCAATCAATCAAACAATTAAAAACAAAAAGACAAAGGAGAAAGCTAAAGAACAACCTGGGAACTCATCTATTATTGGAGCTTACCCAGTGTTGGTAGGTTTCACCGGAAAACTTGCTTTTGTTTGAGAGAGAGAGAGAGAGAGAGAGAGAGAGAGAGAGAGAGAGTGTGTGTGTGTGTGTGTGTGTGTGTGTGTGTGTGTGTGTGTGTAGAAAGCAATGCCTTAATGGCATTCCTTCTGTTTCCTCTTTTCTTCCTCATCGTTGCTTCCCTTGCCCTCCTTGTGGTAAACTTTTGCTCCTTTCTTTCTCTCTCCTGCCCCCCGATTGTGGAGGGAAGCCAGAGGGTTACTACCTAGAGGTCCAACAGAAAAAAATGGCTCCAACCCCAGAAGCATTGTTCCTGGGGGCCAAGGCTGCTCAACCCTTGGGGCAGGAGTTTCTGGAACTTCCTCTGGTCCTCCTCCCGGTGAAGGGCAGGGTTGATGCCAGGGTTGGAATGGTGGGTGGGATGGGAGTGAGGTCTGGAAAGCCAGAAAGATCTATTTATGTCCTGGGGCGCCTGGGTGGCTTAGTCAGTTAAGCATCTGCCTTCAGCTCAGGTCATGATCTCAGGGTCCTGGGATCGAGTCCCACGTCAGGCACCCTACTCAGCGGGGAGTCTGCTTCTCCCTCTTCCTCTGCTGCCCCCCTGCTTATGCCGTCTCTCAAATAAGTAAAGTCTTTAAAAGAAAGAAAAAAAGATCTAGTTATGTCTTTCCCTCTGTCTGTGCCCCTGTCACTCGCTTTGACCCTGGTCGGTCTGCAGTGGGACCCCTCTGCCACTGGTCACCTGGGGTGCTAGTCGACACAAGGGCTGAGGGTGCCACTGAGGGACAATACAGAGAAAGAGCTCTGGCCTCTTTGCTCTTCAGGTGTCAAAGAACTGGGTTCCAATCCCGGCACTGCTGCTCCCTGTGTGACTGTGGCTTTGGACAGGTCATTAACCCTTCTGAGCTGCATTCAGTTCCAGCACAGGGTCTGGAGCCTAAGAGATCCTTGACAGTGTACTTGTTGAGTGAATGAATGAACAAATGAATGGTTTCCCCATCTAAGCATAGGGATAATAGTACTGCACCAAGTATGTTTTTGGGTGCAGAACCCAAAGAAGATGCTGGCTGTGGCAGAACTTTGGAAACTCTGAAGCCATTTACCGTTCCCTAAAATAAAGATGCCGGTCCGAAGCAAATGCCCTGGGAGCTGCTGGTGCTGGGCTTGCCCCAGGAGAGTGGAGCCCAGGACTGCCGACCCAGGAGAGCAATGGCAGCAGGCCAGGACAGCTGGTCTAGTCTCTGCGTGTTGAGGAATTCTGCAGGAGATGCCGGGTTCTTCAAACCCCCTCCTGGGTGCTTGCTTTAAATCCTGAGCGTGCTCAGCATTATCTCTTGAATATTAAGCACGAAGAGAATTGAATCCTGGGCTTTATCACCAGCTTCCCTTGGCTCCTGCCAGATGAGGTGAAATGGCCCTGCTCCGTCTCAGCAGCGAGGGTCATGGTCTCCCTGCCTCCCTGGAGTTCATCCCTTTCCTTGGGCCCGGCTCCCTGCTGGAACCATTTTCCCCTGCCCTGGCACGAATGTCCCTCTGGCTCCTCAAGGCTTCCAGCTCCTCAAATGTATAATTCCAGGGACAGTGGGCTTGTGTTACCATTTCTGCCGGCAGCCTTGAGCTGACGTGTAGCGCAGGCAGGGTCTTCCTTTTCAGGCTGGGGAAAGGGGGGCTCAGCCTGGCTCGCCTCGGCGAGTGTGCCCGGGCCTCGGCTGCTCCTGGTTGTCCCGGTCCAGCCACGCTCATGGGGCTGCTGAGGTTAGAACAAGAGAAAGCCAGCTTAATCCCAGAAAGTTTTCAATTTAAATCCTAAGAAGGCAAAGCTTGTCTTTGGCAACCCTGCACCATCCCTAACTTTCCTACTTTTGGTTGTGAGAGAAGACGAAGGGGCATGGAAGACAGGCCAGGTGAGTTGGAGGGGTCCGGTCATCTGAACAGCAGGCAGGTCAAGGGCACCAGAATGTTCCACAGTCCTGCAGCATTCCTGCCGTGTCTCTCCTGGCCTTCTGGGTGATCTAACCTCCAGTGCAGCGTGTGCTCAAAGTTGGAACTGTTTATTCCTTCCCTTTTGATTATTGATTGACACACCTAGCGTGGCTTCTTAAAAGAACCACTTTGAATACCTGTAAAGTCAAGAAGCTCAAATTTAGGAAAATCTCACCAGCAGGACTTAGTTCCTGTGTGCTGTTGACTCATAATTAATAACTATATTATAAAATTATTACAATATAATTTATTACAATCGCAATTATATAATAATACATAATACTAATGAAATCCACATTATAATTAATGCTAATGAAAGATAGATGATAGATGTTTATTGCTCAACTAACGTGTGTGTTGCCAAACCCCAAAGGGGTTACTTTAAGATCTAAAGGACCTGAATGTACTTTACTGTCATGTTGAAGAGAATAAAGCTTTCAGGTATAATCAAGATTTCTTATATATGAGAACTCAGTGACCCATAGGCAATGTCTGCCATTAAAAAAAAAAAAAGAACTGAGTGTACCTCCATTGTTTACTGACATTTAAAAATAGCTCCTTTAGTACCCAACTGAGGCAGAAGATGGTATGGAGAGCCACTGGGGCACTGGATGAGGCTCTTGGAGATCCCGGCCCAGCCCCAACTCATCTACTTGTTGGCTGTGTGACTTTGGAAAGTCATTCAACCTTTTTAGACATTTGTAAAATAAGGGGGTTGAACTACAAGACCTGGGTCTTTGGTCCAAGAAGAGCTGCAAAGATGGGGAGAGCAAGCACATTCCAAGACTTACTAAATACTTAAAACCTTACTTTTTTTTTTTTTAAGATTTTATTTATTTATTTGAAAGAGAATGAGCAGGGGAAGGGGCAGAGGGACAAGCAGACTCTCCACTGAGCAGGGATCCCAATTTGGGGCTCAATCCCAGGACCCTGAGATCATGGCCTGAGCTGAAGGCAGAGGCTGAGTCACCCAGGCGCCCCCAAACCTTCTCACTTATAAATTTTGATTATGGATGGGAATGTAAGCTGGTGCAGCCACTCTGGAAGAGGTTCCTCAAAAAGTTGAAAATAGAGCTACCCTATGACCCAGCAATTGCACTACTGGGTATTTACCCCAAAGATACAAATGTAGTGATCCAAAGGGACCCCTGCACCCCAATGTTTATAGCAGCAATGTCCACAATATCCAAACTATGGAAAGAGCCCAGATGTTCATCGACAGATGAATGGATAGAGAAGATGTGGTGTGTATACACCTCCCCCACACACACACAATGGAATATTATACAGCCATCAAAAAATTGAAATCTTGCCATTTGCAATGACGTGGATGGAACTAGAGGGTATTATACTGAGCGAAATAAGTCAGTCAGAGAAAGACAAGTATCATACGATCTCACTGATATGTGGAATTTAAGAAATAAGACAGAGGATCATAGGGGAAGAGAGGAAAAAATAAGACAAAACCAGAGAGGGAGAAAAACCATAAGAGACTCTTAATCAGGAAACAAACTGAGGGTTGCTGGAGGGGAGGAGGGTGGAGGGATGGGGTAACTCAGTGATGGGCACTGGGGAGGGTAATTATAATGAGCACTGGGTATTATATAAGACTGATGAATCACAGACCTGTACCCCCAAAACCAAAGAATACATTATATGTTAATTAACTGAATTTAAATTAAGAAAAGTCAATTTTGATGATGAAAACACTCGTAAGGATAGAGAAAATGGTATGATCCTCCATATGTTCATCATGTAGACCTAACCATTATTAATATTTTGCTCTATTTGCTCATCTAGATCTTCTCTGAAGATTTTGCTTATCGATATATTTTTCTGTATCTTAAAATACGTCCAGACAAGACCCCTCTCACCCAAGGCTTCAGCCTCCTTCTCTGAAAAATAAGACCTTTCCTTACATCAACACCATTACCATTATTAAGCCTAACAAAATGGCAATTAACAGTAATTCTGTAATATTACCTGATAACCAGTCCATATTCAAATTTACAGGCTGTCTGCCTCCTCCTACGTCAGCCCATCCCTGGGGCCAACCACGATTAACTCTTTCGGTTTTTGGTGCTTCTGGTGAGTAGCGTCGCACATGGGTTCACACCCCCAGCTGCTGTCATCACCTCCTGGCTTTCTGCTAGGAGAGATGACAGGTAACTTCGATTCTCTCTTCTTCCACAGCGGCATTTACCCCTTAGTTCCTCTGTGTAGTAACACTAATAAGGTTCTGTTTGGGGTTGAATTTTGTACCCTTTCCCCCACCCCCCAAAAAAGGTATGTCAAAGTCCTAATTGCTGGTGCCTGTGACTTTGACCTTTTTAGGCAGTAGGGGCTTTGCAGATGTGATCAGGTGAAGATGAGGTCAAGCTGGAGTAGAGCGGGCCCTGAATCCAATGACTGGCATCCTCAGAGGGAGAGAGGGACTTGGAAACAGGCACACACAAAGAGGAAAGCCAGCCATGTGGAGACCGAGGCAGAGATTGGAGCAAGGTGCCGCCACCAGCCAAGGAGCGCCAAGGGTTTGCTAGCAGCCATCAGAGGCTGCAAGAGGCAAGGCAGGAACCTCTCCAGGGCCTTCAGAGGGAGCTTGGCCCTGCCGACACCCTGATTTCAGACTTCTGGTCTCCAGACTGTGAGCGATATGTTACTGTTGTTTTAAGCTTTGTGGCAGTTTGTTAACGGCAATCCTAGGAAACTAATATGGTTCCTCTACCTTTGGAATCACTATAAGGGAAACTCGGTTTTCCTCTTTGCGGGGAACAACCCAGTTCTTCTCTGCTGCGTTTCTCCCCATGACTTGACTTTACTACTCACGTAAAGCACTTGACTTCTGGTCACCGAAAGCGGCAGGGGGTGGGGGGGTTCCCCACAACAAGCCTTTGTCTTCTACACCAGCTGGCTGTCCTACAGTTTAATTTAACTCTGACACTGTCTACCCAGGCACAGTGTCAGATCCCACAGGTTAAGGGCTCAGTTCCACAAGGCTGCCCCTCAACACACACACACACACACACACACACACACACACACACACACACACACACACACACACGCAAACACTTCAGATGCCAGTGGAAAGGCCCGATTATCACCTATACTTCCAACCGACCAGCTATAGATCGCAAGTTACAACAGCCCTCTTCTCGGGTTCAATTGATTTGCTAGAGCAGCTCACGGAAATCAGGGAAACACATTTACCAGTTTCTTAAAGCCTATGATAATGAATACAGAGGAACATCCAGAGGGAAGAGATGCATGGGACAAGGTATGTGGGAGGGGTGTGGAGCTCCCGTGCCCTCTCTGGGTGCGTCATTTCCCAGCACCTCCTTCCACGTGCTCACCACCCTGGAAGCTCTCAGAACCCTGTACTTTTGGGATTTTATGGAGGCTTCATCACGCAGGCATGAGTGAGCATTGACTCCCCTTTCAGCCCTTCACCCTTCTCAAGGGAATTGGGGGGCGGGGCTGAAAATTCCAAGCTTCTAATTATGGTTTGGATTTTCCAGTGACCAGCCCTCATCCAGGAGCCATCCAGGAACCCACCCAGAGTCACCTTAGTAGAATAAAAGATACTCCTATCCCTCCTATCAGAAATTACGAGGGTTTCAGGAGCTCTGTGTTAGGAGCTGGGGGCAGAGACCAACATGTATTTCTTATTATGAATTGTGCTATTAGAGTCACATAAAGTACTTACCCTCTATTTCTTGTTCCATCCACTACCTCTTGACTCCCTGCTTTGTACGATGAGGGTAAGAACCAGAGGTTTAAACACAGCCGGAAGGGCCCAGGATGTGAGAAGTGCAAGTGATGGAGGGCAGCATAAGGCAGAGGGTGGATGCCTTCTGATCCCAGGGCTGTCGCTGTTCCATTTTCTCCATCTGCAGAGACACTGGCTGCCTGGGCCTGTGTCCACACTGTGTGTCCCAGAGCCAGGAGCAGACGTGGGAGGGAGAGTCCTGCCCAGAGTCGAGGTTATTTCATTCCCCTCCAGGATCCGCCTGCTTCCCTCCCGAGTCACACAGGCCAGTTTCTGTGGGAAGGCCCCAGACACGGGCCATAGAGATGCCCCCCTCAGAGAGCAGCTCCTTCTGAGTCCTGCCTTGACGTTAAGCCATCGGCATGCACAGGGAGATGATAGAACATGGTTGTGTGCTGCTCCCTCCCCCCTTTCATTTCTGTAGGGATGTTATTAACCATCTTTTCCCCTGTGAGGACCCATGGGTGAAATTCCTGTCCATCCCGATGCAAAGAAAACCTGTACGTGTTCTGAACACCTGGGGTGGCTTACTCTCGTGGTCTTGGCCAATTTGGTACCTTACTTTCCCTCTTCGCTTTGGCTGTGAGTAAATTCAGAGTTAAAGTTACAGTCACATGCAGCTGACAGAGGAATTTATGATGGTATTTGTTTTGATAATTGTGAAATATTTTAGTCTTACAAAAATTACAGAGAATATATAAAACAAATATCCCTGTCAAACTTAGCAAAGACGGATTGAAGCCCTCCGAGCGCCAGGTCCCGAACCCGTTCTCTCACATCCCACCCCTGTGGGACGTCTCTTCCTGGACTTGCTCTAGCCCTTCCTATTTAAAAAATAAATTTTCTCTAAACATATGCCCCTGTAACAAACATATGGTATCGTTTTGCATATTTAAAAACATTCTATAAGTGGCTTTGTACTATATGTATCGCTCTGTAATTTGTTCTTTTTATTCAAGGATTTTACTTTGAAACTTCCCCGTGTTGACACATGTAGCTCTAGTTAATTCATTTTGCACTGCTGTGTAGTATTCCACTCAAAGACTAGACAAATGATTATGGGGTGTTTCAAAGCACGGGCCTGGGGCCAGAATGCCAGGGTTCAGATCCCAACTCTGCCACTTACTAGTTCTACGACCTTGGGCAAATCAGCCTCTCTGGGCCTCCGTTCCCTTAGCCATAGGATGGGGCAAATGACAGCGCCTACCTCAGTCTATGTGAAGATTAAATGATGTAAGATGTGAAGCTTTTAAAATAAGCCTGGCGCACAGTGTGCACTAATTCAAGACCTGGCTATCACTGTTGCATGTTTATTTTTCTACTGGTGGACGTTTCCAGTTTTTCCCTGTCTCCAGATGTTGCAGAGAACATTATTCTATCTGTTTCTTTGTGCATGTGTGCCAGAGAGGTTCTCTGGTCCAGGGCACACACGTGGGAGTGGACTGCTGGGCCATAGGGTGTGCCCATCTTTCCTTTTCTGGGCAATGTGAATGTGCTCTCCAGCACGATCCTCGCCCTGGCCCGTTCTTGGTGTTGTTTTGGTGCACTACTTTTGCTTAAACTTGGCTAAATCTTTCTTCCTTTTGCCCGAATGTCCCCATCTACTTATTTTTATCCTAGTATGGACTTCTGTGAGCCTTCTCTTCTCCGCCCTTCCTCCTTTTTCTTTGGAATGATGCAGGATATAAATACATAAAAATGAGAGAGGATCCCGCAGAATGAAGAGCACAATCCTCAGGGACTGCCTCCTGCCTACTGTGGACCTCCAGGATTCCTGGCTTTCAGGGCTCGTTAAGATTGCTACCAGTCGTGCTCATGTGGAGTGCTTACTAATAGGTGCTCTGCATACATCGTCCTGTTCCATCTCATAGCAATGCAGTGAATAGGACCATTAGTAGCAGAACCTTGACTCCAATGAGGCAGTCTGATGCCAGAATCTATACTCTTACCCAGGGCCTCCTACAGGGCTGTGGTGTGAGGGGGCTCAGGCTGCACATTGCACAACTCGCGGGGCCACCATTTGCACAGACGGCGATGTGAATGGCGCCCGCTGGAGTTGTGCAGTGCATTAGCCCTGGCCTTCCAAGTAAGAGCTTAAAGCAAATGTTTCCTACCTGCTTGACAGGCTTAGAAGGGCAACCCCCACTACCTACTGAGGGGCTTTGCTGCTCAGGATTTATAGGACTTCCTTAAGGTCATGGCTCTTCATGTTTTAAAAGCCTATTGGCATGAGAGCCCTCCCACCTATATAAACATTTGTTTAGGAAGGGGGAGCCCAGCATGGGCCCTGCACACTGACACCAACCGTGTAAGGGCATGCACTCGGCCGCTGTTCGTGGCTTTCCCCCTTGGCCACCGCAGACTTATTGAGCAATATATTATGAGTGTGGCTCACTCCGATGATGTGTTATGGATAAATCATTAAGGAGGCAGCTCACCGCGGTGATGTATTGGTGTAATAGATCATCAGAGTGAAGTCTTATGCCGACATACGGGCTGGCTCAAAGGGTGGTGTCATTCAGGGAAGAATTAGCCCAGCAGCAGATCTGGCTTAATTACAGGATAAAAGGTTTGTGAATGATAGGCTGAAGTCTGCAGCCCTAGCATTTTGATTCTTGATGTAAAAATATAATTGGGCTTCCTGAGAGAATTTTTGATTATTTCCAAACAGCCTTCTGCTCCATCACAACAGCACAACCGGCCACGTGGTGGCAGGGGTACCGTCCATCGGGGGGCTCTCCAGGCCCTTCCCACGTATGAATTACTGTCATCCTTTCCATTTGTAGGTCACAGAATGAGTTAAAGGAGATAAAATCCAGGAGGCCTGGCTTTAAGGCCGTCAGAATGTTGTCCTTAGCAACCAGACCACGGGAATTGAGTGATTTATTCAAATCATCATTAACTAAGGCAGTGGTTCTTGACTAGACTTGTGCGCACATGCGGGGAAGATTGGGGGGGGGGGTCTGCTGAGTGTGTGTTTGTGTGTGTGTGTGTGTGTGTGTCTGAGGACATCAGCGTCTTGGGGACAATAGTAATAATCATGTTTATCAGACATTTGACATTGTGCTACAGACTTTGCATGTATTATTTAATCTCATTTGGTTCGTATGACAACATTGTCAAACAGGCATTCTTTTTCTTCTTCTTTTGCTTCCTCCTCTTTCTCCTCTTCCTCCTCCCCCTCCTTCTCCTCCTCTGCCTCCTCATTTTCCAACTGAGAAAACCAGCAAGAGCAGGCATCACTGGCCCAGGTTGGACAGGGGCTTGGTGGCAGATCCAGTGGGGCTGATGCTGCAGGTGACTCCTATAATCTTCCCTTCCCACCCCCACACCCCCTTCCTTTGAGGACCCTAAACCAGCACTTTTGTGAACTGCAAGCCTCAGTGAGTGCCATTAAAGATGCTTTGTTGAAAATTTGATTATTTTGTTTTAAGACACATGAGTCAAACCTCAGGTATTTGTTGGGTCCCAAATGTATTCTGAGTTGGTTATTTCTTGAGAAACTCGTAAGATGAGGCTAAACGATTTGGGCCAACTCTCCCATTAGAGACAACTATAAAAGCATAAAATAACTTGTGACATTTTCTTAAATAGTATTAAATTGCTGATAAACAGTAAGAAATGATGAGGTCAACAGACGGGAAGAGTAGGAGCCAAAGGGGCAAGTGGGCACAGAGGTTGTTTTTGCCTTGAGGGTTACTGATCCTCAGTGGCCTTGCAGCCTACCGGGAAGAGAGAGCCGGGAGACAGCCCAAGGAAGGGCTCTCTCCACAGGAAGCTGGGGGAGGGCAATCTGGAAGTGGGGCAACTGTCACCCAGAATCACAACGTGAGGTTCCAATTACCAGATTGTCCTGGTCCAGGAAATCGCAGGCCTTGCACTTGATCTAATTTGGGCCCAGCCTGGTATGGCTCTAATACATTAGAGAAGCAGATTTCTGGGCATAGGAACTTTACCTTTAGGCCTTATATTATTCCTATATATATTGGACCATGGTCAGTGATAACCAGGCACACAAGGAAACCTGACTCCATGAGTGAGAACCAGCAAAAACAGACAATAAAAGCAGATCTATAAAGCCTTTCAATATTGAAGCCATCAGACTACAGACAATAAATAACTTTGCCTCCTTACTATGTTTAAATAAATAAAAGATAAGTATGAAGATATCTTCGGAGAGCAGAAAACAAGAAGTTGTTACAGGATAAATATGCAGCTATCTATCCACTGTTCTTCCCTCCCACTCCATCTCCTAAAGAAGAAAGAAATTCTGAGCTGCAGAATTCAATATGGAAAGCTCACTTGGTTTATTAATAAGCAAACGAGAAGAGGCATTGTTCTGTCTCAATATGCTTATTTTCAACAAAGAATGTCAAGCACAGAACTTCCTTTTGACCTTTATTTGCGCCTTGAAAAAATTACAATTTGAAATTTATGATTAACATGGAAGACGGAAGTAAGAAATACTTTTAGGCAAGTTGACTGAAACATCTTGAAAATAGACAACAGACAATATACCACACCCATAGCCTGCAAAAAGAAAGAGGAGTATACAACCTCACATTTTTAAATCATCATAGAAAATGTATTACATTTGATATGTAAATGTTAAAATCTGCAGTGTAGGTGGCTATGATGTTATGAGGTATAGATGACATTGCTAAAAATCTGTGGGATGTTGGACTAAAACATCATAGTTAAAAACACAGGCTCTGCCTCAGATAGACTGGTTGGGGTTCCAGCTCTGCCACATACATTTTGTAATTGTGGGCAAATTCCTTAACTTCTCAGAGCTCCAGTTTGCTCATCTGCAAAATGGAAATAATAATAGCACTGCACCTGATCAAAGGGTTGAGGGAGCCAAGAAAGATCCTGGATGGAAAAAGCTTTACATTCTGCTGACATGTGAAACGTGCAATTGTGACTTTAGCTTCTTGGAACAGCATTACCACATCCAAGTGAAGCTGGCATTTGCATTTTGCTTGTGTTTAAATCCAGGAAGGATTTATGTAAGGAGATTGATTCCCTATGTGTTACGAGTCAGAAAAACTCTTTTACCATGAAAAGGTGATGAGATTTGGCTCCTGGGGGCCAGCCAGCTCAGGGCTGCTCAGGCTTGGCCATTTACTGTAAACCTTTTGATAAAGAAGGCATTTATTCTTTATTGATAAATAAAGGGTGGCCTTGATTTAGCCACCCTAAAATCAAGGGCATCTCCTTGTGAAGGTAAAAATCCAGGTGAGATAAGATTGATAATCCTGCATTGCAGAATTTATTAAAGATGTCCAGATTAAAAAATTGGGTGGTCTGCCAATCAATCAGCCTGTTTTCTACGTTTTTCTCTGTCATTTACTAAAAATATTCCTGTATAACACTAAACCCCCTGTGGACATCATAAATGCTAATCTCTCTTCCTTTCCTTTCAGAAGGACAAGCTTGGTTGTGCTCCCTAGCAGATGTCCCTGGGTTTGTCCTTGTCTTGCTGAAGGCTTTACTATTATTATTTAAAGTTTTCTCGAGCCATATGGTTTAAAGTGAGGAAAAAGGGCACATGAGTGGAATTCACCAATGAAGTGTGGCTTAGGCTGCATTCTCCTTTCTTTGGGTAATCTCCTTGAACCCCAGTGAGAGGGGACAGGTTGGAAACAACCAACCTGAAGATTGATCTAAGGCTTAACTATTGATCAGTAGGTCACTGTACACCTGTTGGGGTTCCTTGTGTCAAGGAACCAAGTCAGCATCATTGGAGTGTCCCAATGTCTCAGCTTGCGTTTGAGGATGTCTTGGGTTGGGTTCCCTGGAAGCAGACTCTGAGATGGAGAGCTGCATGTAAAACCTTTGTTAGGGGCATTCTCTGGAGATACACCTGTGAGGGGGCAAGGCAGGCAGGAGCAGGCAGAGGGGGAAGATGTCCCCTGTTGTGGTTGCCATGGAGACCTCAGCTAATTGTACAGGGACTCTGCAAGTAGGATGGCCCGCCAGGTATTGGGGCTGGGCCTTTGCATCTCCTCCATCGGCTAGTCATTGCTAGGGCCACCCCTGGGAGAGGATGCACCTTGGGTAAAGCAACTTCCAGGGAGGGATGAAGCTCTGAGCCATCAGCAGCCCATATTTTCAGCGCCTGGGGGATGAGTGGGTGGCCCCAAAGAGGGGGATCTCAGCAGATAGAACCCATAGCAGACTGTCCTTTGAGCTGTTCAGATTCACTTGCTTCGCACAGTAAGTTTGCTCCCTCTCTATGGAGATGTCCAAAGTGTGGACCTTGATTACCTCCAGAATTTGATGAGGCCTACCAGGTGTTGTGCTTCTTGATTGGTGGTGGGAGCTGAGGCCCTGGCACTCTGGAGCTGGGACACCTCTTCAGAACTCTTCCAAATGAGAAAAGGAGGCCAAGCATTTGCATCCCCACCTGAGTCAGTCCTTGGCTATAGGCTGCCCCCTGGAAGGCATGTAATTTTGGGCAAGGCAGTTCCCTGGGGCTAGAGTGATCCCCTGGGGCTAGAGTGATCCCCAGTGAGGGATGCAGCCACGAGTCATCATCAGCTGATAGTCTCAGCAGCTAGAATGGGTGCAGAGGAGGTTTGGGCAGGGGACCTCAGTATCCACTCAAGGGATCAAACTCCAGGGCGGGGTCCAGAGTAAGGCTCAAATTTAAGGGGTCACTCATCCTCAAGATCATACAAATGCAAATTTGGCACTTGCCTCACCCTAGTCTGGGCCCTGTCTGACATTCATTGGAATCTAATATCAGAAATGGTAGGCATTTCAGGTTGACCAGGATAAACTTCCCAGTTACCATGAAGGCAGCCTTTTTCTGAAACTGGTGGAATCTTGGACAACATAGTCCTAGAATATTTCCTTTCCACTTCTCCTCAGAGAATGGAAAGGTGGACACTAGGGAAAGGTGTTACTTCTTATTACTGCCAAAAAAATTTCAAAACACCTTTCCTAACCAGCCAGTTATTCTATAACTTTGTTTGTCTAAGCCCCTGGTCATTTCCTTATGATCTTTGTGTTATGGAAATGAAGTCAGAGGAGGGAGTTTGAACTAGAAGATTCTTCAGTTTCCTTTTGTTACCATGGCATTGAGGACATTGTCTAATCCTGAGCCTACTGGCCAGCTTCAGTGGCTGGGACCACTCCCCTGCATGAGGGAACATATTCTAGAATGGTCAGGAGAGAAGACCAGCCATGCTATGCTAGGAGAATCAGAGGTGGTTGAAAGGCCAGAGAAACACATAACTCATACGCAAGTAAGAATCAGAGTTGGAGCCCAACAGGAAGAAAAAGCAGGAGTTGATTATAGAGCAGGCTGAGCGAAGGGTGACATGGTGTGTGGGGCAGCATCATTCCAGAATTGACACTGAGCCTGTTGGATTCTGGCTATGGCATCCTGGGTATATGAGAAATCCATGTATAGTTTTTATCCTTCCCTTTCACACAGAGTCTTGGACCATCCTTCCCAACTTAATATGTATAGTCAAGGCAATTCTAATCAGATCCCATGGTAGTTTTTATTTTTAACTTCACAACTTGATAATAAAGTTCACCTGGAAGAATAAATGCATGAGGATGGCTAACAAAATTTTGAAATATCAGAATGTAGTATTACCTACTCACTATCAGAGGTATTACAAAGCAACAATAATTAACACAGTATGATAGAGTTATAGGATTAGGCAATTAGACCAGGGGAATACAACAGAGAGTCTAGAAAAAATTGATATATATATATATATGGGCATTAAGTATATGACAAAGATAGTATTTGACATCAGAGAGAACAGGATAGGTTGTTAAATAGTACTGGGAATGGGTTGTGAATTTCAGGGGAATTTTAAATTTAATTCTCTATCTGATACCATGCCCCAAATAAATCCCAAGTGAACTAAAGATCTAAAAATAAAAAGTAAAACTATGAAAGTACTAGAAGAAAATATAGGGTCTTTCTGAGCATGACACAAAACCCAGAAGATGGCAGGGAAAGAATGACAGTTCTGACTACATGAACAAACCAACAACAACAACGTCTGTATGATGAAAAATACCACAAACAACAATTAAAGAATGGAAGAAAATGTTTTAAACATATATACTAGATAAAAGGTTAACATCAATAATATACAAAGAGCTGCTACAAATCAATAAGAAAGAGAAATACCATAGACAAACGAGCAAGGGCGATGAACTGGCAATGTGCCGAGGAGGAAATACGTGTGGCAGAGAAAGTGTGAAAAGATGAGCAACCTCAGCAACAATTAGAACAATACACATTAACAGAAAATGAGATATATTCTCCCTATTGAAATTGGCAAAGGTTAACCAGATTGCTAGAACTCAGTGTTTGGGAGGATACAGATAAAAAGGGATATATAGTTGGAACTGAAACTTGCAATAATGTTTTTGAAGAATAATTTGGCAATATCAGTCAAACTTAAAACATATTTACCCTTTGACCCAGAAATTATACTTCTCAGAATTGATCATACAGAAGCTGCCTTCGAGAGAGAAGAGACGTATGCACAAGTAGGTTTACTTGGCATCATTTGCTATAGGACAACAGTGAGAATAGTCCGTCAAGGGAAGAGAGGTTGGGTAAATCATGGGATATCCATACAATAGAAAGCCATTAGAAAGAACAGGGCTGATCTATGTTGTATAGATTTGGAACAAGGTCCACAAGAAGCTGTTAGTTAAAGAAAAAAGCAAACTGAATTTTACATAAAGCATGAGTCCATTTTCTAAGCGGTTAAATAAACAGCATTTAACAATTTAAGTTCCTATTGTAGAAATTGTCAAGTTCATAAAGAGTGAAGAGCAATAGTGCAATGAACCTCTATAGTCCCATCACCTTGTTGCAACACTTCTAACTCTTGGTTATTTTTTTTTTCCATCCCATTCCCTTGCTTTTTTCACCTGTGGATTATTTGAAGCAGATCCCAAATAGCCTATCATTGCCTCCATAAATATTCAGGTCCATTTCCACATTCAAAGGACGGTGCAAGCAGGGAAGCAAGGCTCAAAGAATACACATGAAGTTGATGTCGGTGGTCATTGTAGGGGAATGGGACGGATGAGGGTGGAGTTTCATTATAAACATTTTGGTATTATATGTTTTGTTTTTGCATTATTTAGTTTTTAAGAAGCTCAGTAAAGTTTTTAAGAGAAAGAGAGAAACCTCAACCATCCCTTTTACCTCTACAGAACCTCCTTCTAAATTTTAAAAAAAGCAAACAAGTAATTGTTACTTGATTTTTTTCCTTTAAAGTAAGCTCTAGGCCAATGCGGGGCTTATACCATGACCCAGAGATCAAGCATGCTCTACCGACAGAGCCAGCCAGGCGCCCCTGTTACTTGATTTTTTAAAAGCCACTTCAAGGGGTGCCTGGGTGGCTCGGACGTTAAGTGTCTGCCTTCGGCTCAGGTCATGATCCCAGGGTCCTGGGATCGAGCCCCGCATCGGGCTCCCTGCTCCGTGGGAAGCCTGCTTCTCCCTCTCCCACTCCCCTTGCTTGTGTTCCCTCTCTCTCTGTGTCTGTCAAATAAATAAATAAAATCTTAAAAAAAAAAAGCCACTTCAAATCTTTTATGGAATGGCTTGGGATTAATGCATCAATAAAGATATTAAAACTTGAGTACGTTATTAATATTTATTATTATCGGAGTATCCAGTTTTGGTCAAGTTTTTGATAGTTGAGTTGTAGCCCTTTTTGTGCTGCATGTATAGTGTGTATATTATAATAGAAGCTCTTTTTTTTCTTTTTTAAAGTAGGCTCCATGCAGGGCTTGAACTCATGACCCTGAGATCAAGACCTGAGCTGAGACCAATAGTCAGATGGTTAACCAACTGAGCCACTCAGGTGCCCCCCAGAGAAGCTCTTTTAAAATCAATGTTGCTATGGACTGAAGGTTTGTGTCCCCTCCCCCATTCATCTATTGAAATCCCCAATCCCCAATCCCCAGTGCGAATGGTATTTGGAAGTGGGGGCCTCTGGGAACTGATTAGATCATGAGAGTGGAGCCCTCATGAATTAGTGCCCTCATAAAAGAGACCCACAGTGAGAACACAGCTGTCTATGAACAGGGAAGTGGTTCTCACCAGACACTGAATCTACAGGCACCTTGATCTTGGACTTCCCAGACCTCAGAACTGTGAGAAATCAATTTCTGTTGTTCATAAACGGCCTAGTCTGTGGTGTTCTGTTATAGCAGCTCAAACAGACTGAGACAGATGTGTACATTTGTTACCATTTTATGGAACTGCAGGGGCTCAATTGCCAAGTTCCCAGAGGGAGACTTTGATTGGCCCGCGTTGGGTCAGCTGTTCCCTCCTGGCCCAGTGAGGGGGGAGGGTGGCGTCATTGGAGGTGTTGCGGGGGGGACCTGGGTGGACATTTCACCTCCACTGGGCCTGCTTCTGTGTTTCTCTCCGGTGTTTCCTTCCCTCATGTTTATTGACATAACGGCCTCAATCAGCCAGGAAGAACATCCTGGAAACGGGAAGTGGCTTCAAAAGCAGACGATCTGGGTTTGAATTGACTGTGACTTTCAGTAGGTCCCTCATCTCTGAGGCTGGTTCCTTACTTGAGTTAAAGGTTGTGAGGAGAAAATGCCTTATGGATGAAGAGTACTGAATACCTGCCGGGCATAAAGTAGGCCTTCACCTTTGTCAGGAAGCATGAGCTGGGGCTTCTCATTCAAGGATGTGCCTGCTCCTGGAACATTCCGGTGTGGAGGCCTCGGATTTGCCACAGCACAGGCCCTGTTAGCAGACGCCGTTGGCAAAGGCCTCCTCCTTTCCTTCCCCAGCTGCGCTGACAGGCCCAGGCACATCGGTAGCCCGTGAAGCACTGTCTTCACACCCAGGGGCTCCTCGGCTCTTCCCCATGACCTTGGAGTTCAGCCCCCGGGGGCATTTCCTCACAGACCTGGTCTTCCCACTCAGGCCCATCTCCCTCGCCACAGGCTTCTCCACAAGCCCACTTGGATATGCACTAATGCCATTATCTTTCCGAAATTAAAATCAAGCCTCAACCTATAATGTTTCACGGAGAGGGAATTGGGGTTATATATTCCTGCGTTGAGCGGTATTCTATTTCAGTCATAGCATTTAATTATGATTGGTATGTTAGTGCCCACCGGAGCATAACAAATTGTCATTATGTTATTCTGCTGAGTCTAATTTAATTGGCAAGTTGTCACAAAAGCAATTATCCATCATTTATTTTGTTGCCATAACCACATCTAGAAGAGCACCTGCTGTCTGTGAAGAGAAATGCGCCACAGTCTCTCAGCCCTGGATCCAGGCCACTTATCTGACACAAAGACATTGCTTCCCCTTCTGATTTAAAAATATGTTCCTCATTTCCTGCTGTGGTCTCAGGAATCCTCCTGGGGGAGCCTCAAAGTGCCAAAGGAAATTCATGGGCTGGGAATTTTCCTGGGGCCCCAAGGCGAGGCTGGAGGTCAGCCCTGCTCTGTCAGGGGGTGGGTGGGAGGCGGCAGGAAGAAACAGGCCCCGAAGAGGGACCTGACTGAGGTCGGGCTTTGCTCCGTCAGCTGTTTCAGTTGCCACCTCAGTGATAGAGTTATAAATATTTGTTGCTCTTTTCTCCCAAGGCACGCCGGGTGCTCGCTCCCTGGGAAGCAAGATAGTTTGGCCATTTCACAGAGAGGGAACCTGAAGCCCTGGAGACCGGAGACTCAAAGTCATGAGGGAAGGTCTGAGGAGGAGCAGGACGACAGTGAAGATCTCTGGAGTCCAAAGGCTTTTTCCATTTTTCAGAGTAAGCATCTGCAGGCAAAACCAAAGTACGTTGGGGCCTGGCGGAGCCCCAGGATGTGCCTCTGGTGCAGTGGGACATTCCTCTGGCCTCCTAAGAGCTGGGCTTCATTGGCCTTATGTCACATGGACACATCAGAGGTAGAGGCTGGGCAGGGGGAAAGAACAGAGACCAAAGAGAAAAGGGAGGGAAGAGCCACCAGACTGCCTGACCACTCCGAGAGCCTGAGATGGGAACTGCCCGCTCTCCCAGGAGCTGCCAGTTCCCAACACTCTGGAAGGTCCCGTTGGCCCCATCCCTACCTGGTTGCCTCCCCGTGCTTGAACAGCAGCCTCCACACCCAAGTGCAGTAAGACTTCTGTGAGAAGTCGAGGCAAGCAAAGTTTTATTCATGTGATTTTTCTCCTAAAGCGGGAAGATAGTCATTCCTAAGGGAAGATGAAGCCTGCAGGTCTATGTCCTGTGGGCTCAAAGCAGGTGCAAAAATGCTTCCATGATGCTCTTATTAGCATAGTAAACAAAAGATTTATTAAAAACAAAAACAAAAACACCCCACCCACGATACTGCAAAGGGGAAAAAAGAATCAGACCTTTAAATCAACCAGCTTTTCCCTCTGGGGCCAATCTCTCCTCGATTCCCAGGCCACCTCTTTGGGGACACTGGAAAATTACCAGCTTCCTGCACATAGGCAGATCCATTCTTGCAACTCTTTAAAAAAAAAAAATTATCTCATTGTAATTGCTGACTAAAAATAAACTAGGGATGTGTCAGGTTGCTCCCTCCTGGACCAGCATTATCCCTAAGGAATATTCCTTATGGCTGTGGAAATGTCGCTCTTGCCACCAGGAAGGCCACCGCAGCCAAATGTCCAGGAGTCTCAGGGGCCAAAACTTACACAGCTGATATCAGAGCAGGAAAATCTTTAATGGGCAGGGGGGAGGCTGTGCATGAGGGCCCTGCTGGGCCCAGTTGTGGTGGAGGGTGGTGCTTGGTTACAAGTAAGGGCGTGAATTAGCTCGCACTCTCTGGAAAAGTAAGTTGGCTAAATGGGTCAAGAGCCATAAACATTGTCCATTATCTTTCACCCGGGAAATCTGCTTGGGATAAGCAAACCGTTTCAAAAACAGAAGAATGATGTTTGCTCTGGTGTTATTTTATAATAGCAAAAACAAAATCTGTGCTGAGAGCACAATGACCTAGAGCACATGGCTCTAAGCCCACGGATGTTGATAGAGTTTGCTTTATGTTTTCTGGGAGGGATGTTGAGTCAGGAATTCTTAATGCAGTTGCATCAAGGGAGCATTTATCAAGCACCGAAATAGACGGAGCCAGGTTACCTGTGTATGTAAATTCACCGAGACACGGTCCCTCCTATGTTAGTTTCCGATTGCGGCTGTAACAAATTACTTCCCAACTTCGTGGCTTCAACAATTCGTGTTTATTACCTTACAGTCCTGTACGTCAGAGGTCTGAAACGGGTCTCCCTGGGCTAACATCAAGATGCCTGCACAGCTCTTTTCCTCTCAGGAGGCTCTAGGGAGAATCTTTTCCCTTGCCTTTTCCAGCATTTAGAGCCTGCCTGTGCACCTTGGCTTGCTGGCTCCTTCCTCCACCTTCAAAGCCGAAGGTGAGCTGAATCCTCACATTGCATCCCTTGGACCTTTTCCAGGAGTCACAGCTCCCTCTGCCTCCCTTCTTCTGCTTCTTTGTGCCATTTTTAAGGACCCATGTGATTATATTGGACCCACCCAGATAATCCAGGATAATCTGGTTTTTAGGTCAGCTAACAACCTTAATTCCCTTTTGCCACATAATGCCACATAATGTAGAATATTCACAGGTTCTGGGGGTTGTTAGGATATGGACATCTTTTTGTGTGCGTGTGTGGGGGGGGGACACATTATTCTGCAAACCACACTCCAGACCAGGAGCTTACAATTTAGTGATAGAGACATGTGAACACATCTTTAGAGGATGTGGCAGTGCCATCCATAATCAGCCAACAAAATCTGGGGAGGCAACATGCACATTCATAGTAATCCAGAAATTCCTTGCTGGAAGCTAGATGTTGTCCCAGGTGGGTTTCTTCCTCCTCAAACAAATTCTGCTCTGGTCACTTGAGCCTCCCTGCCATTACATAATCACCATGTACTCTTTCCCAGTCCCAACCTTTGCCCATTGCTGCCCCTACCTGGCTGCCCTGGTTTCTTCTTACTCCCTACCCAAATCCCATCCACCCATCACAATCCAGAACAAATCCCACATCTTCCATGACTCTTCTCCTGGGCCCCCTCAACCAGGGCTTCTATCCCATTTCTATTCTCGGTTACATACTATTCTACTGAAATATAATTGCTACTATCTCCATTTTAGTGTGTTAATTGTGTCTCAGCTAGATTTTAACCACTCTGATATCAGGGATCATGTGTTATAATTCTTCCCTCACCCCCATAGCCCCTGGCACAGTGGTGCTAAAGAAAAGTTTGCTAAATTTGTACAAGCTATTCTCTGAACAAACAGAGCACTCACAAAGGTGCTGGCTCCTGGGAATGGACAGGTGCTCCAAAGGGAGTCCTGCTCTAAAGGCGATCAGTCTGGAGTGGAGGGGGACGGACAAGCTGACCAGGGGGTTATGATATGATGTGACAAGAGCTAGAATAGAACTATACATAGGAGGGGCATCTAGGTCAGTAGTGGGTGGATGAAGGAAGTCTTTTCAGAAGAGGTGATGTTTGAGCTGAGTTTTGAGAAATGAATAGGAGTGAGCTAGATAAAGGGGTATGGGAGAAGGATTCTATTCTGAGAGGAGGAGGAGGAGGAGCATTTAAAGCAGAACAAAGAGGGGCGCCTGGCTGGCTCAGCAGGTAGAGCATGTGACTCTTGATCTTAAGGTTGTAAGTTCGAGCCCCATGTTGGATGCAGAGATGACTTAAAAATAAAATCTTTAAAAAAAAATAACACAGGGGCTCCTGGGTGGCTCAGCTGGTTAAGCGTCTGCCTTCAGCTCAGGTCACGATCCCAGGGTCCTGGGATTGAGTCCCTCGTAGGGCTCCCTGCTCAGCGGGGAGTCTGCTTCTCCCTCTTCCTCTGCCGCTCCCCCTGTTTGTGCTCTCTCTCTCTCAAATAAATAAAATAAAATCTTAAAAAAAATAAAGCAAAACAAAGAAATTGATTGAATTTTGGAAAAGCTACTCACCTCTCTCTGCCAGATATGAGTATTATAGATGCTCAATTTTGTCCAACGTGGTTTTCCCCACCTCCTAGCACAAACTCACTGCTCTAATCACGAACCTCCTCTCTGTTCTGTTCTATAGTCATGGCATGCTTTTCCCCGTCCTGCCCTTCGTCCATTAACTTGGAAAAAATGGTGAAAGCTGATATTCACAAGTGAAACTGACAGGGAAGGGACAAAAATGATCGAGTTCTATAAGCCCCAAAACTAACAATGATAATACCTGTGACAGACAATAAATAATATTGTGAATGTATAACCTGATAAGGAAAAGACAAAACTTAAAAAAAAAATGGACAAAGGATATGAACAAGCATTTTTACAGATGAAAGAATACAAATGCCCAAGAAGCATATGAGAAGACACTCAACTCTATTTGTAGTCAGGGAAATGCAAAAGAAAACAACAATTAGTACCGGTTTCACCCATCAGATTGACAAAAATTAAAGATTGATAATATCTAGTGCTGTCAAGTGCGTGGGAAACTATGTGAATTGCTAAGCCTTTTTGAAAAGGTAATCTCAAGGTGACTTTTAGAAATAAAAATGAACACATCATCTGATTCCAATTTTGAGACTGTATCTTATAGAAATAATAACATCAATATACATATTTATAAGATATTCAATGTAGGTAATGAGACATACAATATTGTATATATACAATAGGATACGTATATATACACACAAAAGATGGACCCTATTTATAGTAGCAAAAGCTGGATATAATCAGAATTGTCCATCAACAGGGGAATGCTGAATAAATTATAGTATTTATAGAAGATTATGGAGGTATTGGGCGCCTGGGTGGCTCAGTCGATTAAGCGGCTGCCTTCGGCTCGGGTCATGATCCCAGGGTCCTGGGATCGAGCCCCGCATCGGGCTCCCTGCTCAGTGGAGAGTCTGCTTCTCCCTCTCTGCCTGCCTCTCTGCCTACTTGTGCTCTCTCTCTCTCTCTGTCAAATAAATAAAATCTTAAAAAAAAAAGATTATGGAGGTATTAAAGAGTTAATTAGATCCATATATGTTGACGCGGAGAAATCTCCATGGTACCGTGTTATAATGTTGAATAGCAAGAGCAACATTAAAGCAGGTGAGCCAGAGGGGGAGGCCATAATGGGGAATGGTTAGGTACGTTGAAATGGTCATGAAGAAAGCGATGGAAGGCTATATACTCCAGAATGTTAACACTGATTACCTCAACTGACTGGAATCGGAGGGGAGACAATAACTTAAAATAAATTCTGTATTGTTTGCCTTGTGACAATGAGTACAAACTATTTTTATAATTGCAAATATTAATAACATTTAAAAACAAGTACCGAGGAAGGCATTCAGCGGGGCTTCCCTGTTATGGGGGTGAGGAATGATTCCTGTGGGCAAGCTCCTGAGTTCAGACCTTTTTTTTGTCCCTGCTCGGCCTCTCTTCTATTCAAATGAGCTAATTAAACAAATGTGAGATAGCTTTCATTTCCTTGGTTAAGTGGCTTTAGATCCTGGGATAAAAACAGCATCATTTACATTTGTAGTGACCCTCTCTTTATATCAGTGAACTCCAATAATAAATTAATTAGAGCCATTCAGCCCCAACCCGCCTCCCTGAGGGCCTTTCTTTGCGTGCAGGCGTCTGTCTGGATCGGACTCAGGGTAAGGTGTATTGTTAATGCTTCTACTCTGCAGTAGCAGGGTGAGCCCAGTGTCCGCTCCCCGCTTGTGAAGTTGTTTGGGTACTTTCTTCACATCTCTGAGGCTAAACTAGTTGAATATGTGCGTGGTTGACCAAGGAGAATGCCATTTGCATCTCAGCTCCCTGCTTCTTAGCCGGGCCGGAGGAAGCCCTTTCTTCTGAGCCAGAGCTACTCCACAGGTCAATGTCCAACAGTCACCATGGCAACTCCCTTCTGGGCACGAAGGAGGGGGCTGAAGGAAAGAGTCAGAAACTTAACCAGGGGGCCCTAGGAGAAAGCCACTTTCACAGAGAGGGATTTCAAAGTCTCCATTTTGGGGCTGCTATACAGGGCAATGCTTTATATTAAATACATTATTTCTGGAAAAGTTGCTTTGGGTCAATTTTTGGGGTAAAATTGTGTAATTTTATTGTGAGTGCGCAAGTGGAGTTCCCTATATTTAGAACCCTGTTGTGAATTCTTTTGTAAGGTGGATAAAAACACCAATTATTTTTTTTAGTGCGAGCATAGATGTTCAGATGTCAAGTTGTTTTGAAGTTTGACAAACCAGTTTCTTTGGGTTTGGAAGGTGGGAGATGGGAGTGTGGGTGACGGGGAGAAGCCTCCTCTGAGTGATGCCTAAGGTGCTTTTTGAGTGCTGTCTTAAGGTGAGGTTCTACCAAAAGAAGAGCCTGGGCCAAGGATTCGGGCGGCAATGACTTATAAAGAACGGCTGTCAGAAGAGACCTATAGGCCAACAGCGGAAGCAGGATAGGGAAGGGAAGAAACCAAGCAACAGTGAGGTTTCAGATCCCAGCCTCAGCCTGATCCCATGGGGAGCTCCAGAGTCTAAATTACACTTCAGAGCTTGCTACCCTGAATCAAAGTTACCAGGTGTTTATGCTCTCAGATCAGTCAGTCATTGGCTATAGGCTACCGAGGGGAAAGAGTTAAATTCCCACAGTGAAGCAGCCTTGGTGCCCAGAGTCAATCCTCTGAAAGTCGTCAGTGTAAGCTGTTAGTAGCAAAGTGCACACAGTGGGGAGGGGGCCTGCCGAGCTGGTGAAACAGATCCTGGAGGATCCAGGAGGGGTTTTGATGGAGTCCATTGAAGACGCCAAGTCTGGTATACCGACAGCTCTCCAAGGGCTCAAACTCAACAAGAAATCAGTGAAATGAATTAGCTTCCCACAACGTATTTAGAACGGTGTTGGAGGAGAAAGGTGAGAGTACACTTAGGGGGGTGCAGAGTTGGTTGAACAAACGTTTCAGAAGAACATGGAACGAGTGGCTCTTATTTGGAGGAATAGCTCCAGGAGCAGACCCCAGGACTCCATCTGGGGCCCGAGTTGCAAAACATTTGTGTCTACATCTTGGAGGCTGATGGAGAGCTCATCCAAGTAAATCCGTGGATTACCCTAAACTGAGAGGAAAAGTAATAGAACAAAGGGGAAAAAAGTTGGAAAGGAGATTCCAATGAACGGATAGCTATAAGATTGAAATTAAAAAGATAAATGTAAATGTAATGTGAAGTTAATTTTATTGTGGTTATTCATACAATGGAATATTACATCACCATTAAAAATAATGTCCAACAATAATAAAATAATGACATAAAAATGTTCATGATTATTTGGTTTTAAAAGGACATTATAATGTTCACGGAAAACATTTTGAAAGATGTTCTAAAATGACAATGCTGGGGTGCCTGGGTGGCTCAGTTAAGCATTTGCCTTTGGCTGAGGTCACGGTCCCAGGGTCCTGGGATCGAGCCCCGCATCGGGCTCCCTGCTCTGCGGAGAGTCTGCTTCTCCCTCTCCCTCTGCCCTTCCCTGCCCCTGCTCGTGCTATCTCTCTCTCTCTCTCAAATAAATAAACAAAATCTTAAAAAAAATTAAAAAAAAAAAAAGAATGAAACCTGCCTTGCTGGTGCCTTGATCTTGGGCTTTCCAGCCTCCAGAACTGTGAGAAAGAAATTTCTGTTGTTGAAGCCACCCAGCTGATGGTATTTTGGTATGGCAGCCTGAGCAGACTAACACAATGTTCATGGATCAGGAGATTCAATAGTGTTAAAATGTCAGTTTGGTGCTCCTGGCTGGCTCAGTCAGTGAAGCATGTGCTCTTGATCTCAGGGTCGTGAGTTCAAGCCCCGCACTGGGTGTAGAGCCTACTTAAAAAAAAAAAAAAAAGTTCAACCCAGATTGACCTAGAGATTCAACACAATTCCAATTAAAATACCAGAAGACATCTTTATAGAAATTGGCAAGCTGTTTCTAAAATTTATATGAAAATTCAAAAGACCTAGTGAGCCAAAATGGCATGGGAAAAGAGCAAAGTTGGAAAACTTATACTATATGATTTCAAGACCTTATCATACAGCTACAGTAATCAAGCCAGTGTGCTCCTGGTGTAAAGATGACTGTATAGATCAATGGAACAAAATAGAAAGCCCAGAACTAGACCAACACATATGGGACCAATTGATTTTCCAACAAAGCTGTCAAAGCATGTTAAGATTAAGAACTTTTATTCACCAAATGCCACTATCAAGAGAGTGTGAGTCAGAATCCAGTCAGGAGACTGAAATGATACTAATAATATGAGCAGGGATATTTAATATAAAGAAATAGAATGTAAAGAAAAAGAAAAAGGTGATCTAATGTTTAAAAAGGTAAAAGAGAGCACTAAGATATAAGAAAGGTTGTCAGCGCAGGAAGCAGCTGTGACCTCAGGGCTGAGGGAAAAGGGAACAAGGAAGGAGCCTAAACTCTTCGGGGCACCTGGCTGGCTCGGTCAGTGGAACGTGTGACTCTTGATCTCAGGGTTGTGGGTTTGAGCCCCACATTGGGTGGGGAGATTACTTAAAGGTAAAATCTTTTTTATTTTTAAAGATTTATTTAGGGGCGCCTGGGTGGCTCAGTCGTTGAGCGGCTGCCTTTGGCTCAGGTCATGATCCAAGGGTCCGGGGATCGAGCCCCGCATGGGGCTCCCTGCTCAGCGGGAAGCCTGCTTCTCCCTCTCCCACTCCCCCTGCTTGTGTTCCCTCTCTTGCTGTCTCTCTCTCTCTGTCAAATAAATAAATACAGTCTTAAAAAAAATAAAATAAAGATTTATTTATTTGAGAGAGAGAGTGAGAGCATGAGTGGGAGGGGAAGGGGCAGAGGGGGAGGGGGAAGGAGAGAAGCAGACTCCCTGCTGAGTACAGAGGCCCATGCATGGCTCGATCCCACGACCCTGAGATCATGACCTGAGCAGAAATCAAGAGCCAGACACTTAACCGACTGAGCCACCCAGGTGCCCCAGTTTTGTTCTTTTTAAGATTTTGTGTTTGGGCTGCCTGGGTGGCTCAGTCCCTTAAGTGTCTGACTCTTGATCTCAGCTCAGGTCTTGAGCTCCGAGTCATGAATTCAAGCCCTGCATCAGGCTCCTTGCTCAGTGGGGAGTCTGCTTTTCTCCCTCTCCCTCTGCCCCCGATTCATGCGCACGCTCTCTCTCTCAAATAAATAAAATAAATCTTAAAAAAAAAAAAAAGCTTAGACGGAGAGCCCCACAAGGCTAAGATTCAGATCTCTGAAGAGGGGGCATGGCTGCTTCAAGAATACCGTGTCCACTACTGCAGGAACAAAGGGAATGGCTGGCAAGTACTCACCCCCATGGTAAACATGCCAGGGCCTTTGTACACTCTTCCATTTGGTGTTCCATGCAAAAATATAACAACAGAAGAAAATAAATAATTCATCCTCTTCCAGCCTTGCAATGAGCCTCCAGTATCTTCTGCTGACAAAACATATCATCAGGCCAACTGGCAAAGGAGAAATATCATCTTTAGAGTCCAGTTCCAGAATCACCAAGCAGAGCAAAGCAATCGCAAAGGTAGTAAATTTACAACTGGAACGAAAGTGAACAGGCAAGCCACAGAGGGTGGAAGAAAATATTTGTCATATGTAAGCTGTCAAAGGAGTCATATACAGAATACAAAAGGAACTCCTACAAATCAATACAGGAAAAAGACAACCCAATAGGAAAATAGGCGAAAGACTTGTACATTACAGAAGAAAATTTCTCAATAGTCAGTAAGTATATTAAAATGTCATTCTGGAGAGGTGTCTTGGTGGCTCAGTCGGTTAAGCGTCTGACTCTTGATTTCGGCTCAGGTCATGATCAGGGTCATGGGATCAAGCCCCGCGTCGGGCTCCCTGCTCAGCTTGTCTCCCTCTCTCTCTGCCCCTCCCCCTCCCACGTTTGTGCGTGCATGCATGCGCTCTCCCTCTCCCTAATAAATAAGTAAATCTTAAAAAAAAAGTCATCCTGGAAATATAAATTAAAACCACAATGTGATACTACTGTACACCTACCAGAATGGCTAAAATGGAAGAGGTCAGATATTGACTATATATCCAGTGACTTTGGTAAATTACTTATATTACATATTCTAATAGTTCTTCTTTACATCTTTTGGGGGGTTCTATGTATTATTGCCTGTAAATAATGGCAATATGCTTTATGTATTTTGAAGCTCTATTGTTAACTGTACCAATATTTATGATTATGAATTTGTTCCTTTATTATTATGAAATGACCCTTACCCCTGGTAATATTCCTGCTCTAAAATTTGTCTGATATTTTATAGCAACTCCTGCATTCTTTTGTTTAGTGTTAGTATCTTTTTCCATGCTTTTACTTTTAACCAAATTGTTCTTTATATTTATGTATTTATTTACTTTAAATTTTATTGTTATGTTAATCACCATACATTACATCATTAGTTTTTAATGTAGTGTTCCATGATTCATTGTTTGTGTATAACACCCAGTGCTCCACGCAGAATGTGTCCTCTTTAATACTCATCACCAGGCTAACCCATCCCCCCACCCCCCTCCCTTCTAGAACCCTCAGTTTGTTTTTCAGAGTCCATCGTCTCTCATGGTTTATCTCCCCCTCCGACTTACTCCCCTTCATTCTTCCCCTCCTGCTATCTTCTTCTTTTTCTTTTTTCTTAACATATATTGCATTATTTGTTTCAGAGGTACAGATCTGTGATTCAACAGTCTTGCACAATTCACAGCGCTCACCATAGCACATACCCTCCCCAATGTCTATCACCCAGCCACCCCATCCCTCCCACCCCCCACCACTCCAGCAACCCTCAGTTTGTTTCCTGAGATTAAGAATTCCTCATATCAGTGAGGTCATATGATACATGTCTTTCTCTGATTGACTTATTTCACTCAGCCTAACACCCTCCAGTTCCATCCACGTCGTTGCAAATGGCAAGATCTCATTCCTTTGGATGGCTGCATAATATTCCATTGTGTATATATACCACAGCTTCTTTATCCATTCATCTGTCGATGGACATCTTGGCTCTTTCCACAGTTTGGTTATTGTGGACATTGCTGCTATAAACATTGGGGTGCACGTACCCCTTCGGATCCCTACATTTGTATCTTTGGGGTAAATACCCAGTAGTGCAATTGCTGGATCATATGGTAGCTCCATTTTCAACTGTTTGAGGAACCTCCATACTGTTTTCCAGAGGGGTTGCACCAACTTGTGTTCCCACTAACAGTGTAGGAGGGTTCCCCTTTCTCCGCATCCCAGCCAACATCTGTCGTTTCCTGACTTGTTAATTCTAGCCATTCTGATGGGTGTGAGGTGGTATCTCATTGAGGTTTTGATTTGGATTTCCCTGATGCTGAACGATGTTGAGCACTTTTTCATGTGTCTGTTGGCCATTTGGATGTCTTCTTTGGAAAAATGTCTGTTCATGTCTTCTGCCCATTTCTTGATTGGATTATTTGTTCTTTGGGGGTTGAGTTTGATAAGTTCTTTCTAGATTTTCGATACTAGCCCTTTATCTGATATGTCATTTGCAAATATTTTCTCCCATTCTGTCGGTTGTCTTTTGGTTTTGTGGACTGTTTCTTTTGCCGTGCAAAAGTTTTTTATCTTGATGAAATCTCAATAGTTCATTTTTGCCCTGGCTTCCCTTGCCTTTGGCGATGTTTCTAGGAAGAAGTTGCTGCGGCTGAGGTCGAAGAGGTTGCTGCCTGTGTTCTCCTTTAGGATTTTGATGGACTCCTGTCTCACATTTAGGTCTTTCAACCATTTGGAGTCTATTTTTGTGTGTGGTGTAAGGAAAGGGTCCAGTTTCATTCCCCTGCATGTGGCTGTCCAATTTTCCCAACACCATTTGTTGAAGAGACTGTCTTTTTTCCATTGGACATTCTTTCCTGCTTTGTCAAAGATGAGTTGACCATAGAGTTGAGGGTCCATTTCTGGGCTCTCGATTCTGTTCCATTGATCTATGTGTCTGTTTTTGTGCCAGTACCATACTGTCTTGATGATGACAGCTTTGTAATAGAGCTGGAGGTCCAGAATTGTGATGCCACCAGCTTTGCTTTTCTTTTTCAACATTCCTCTGGCTATTCGGGGTCTCTTCTGGTTCCATACAAATTTTAGGATTATTTGTTCCATTTCTTTGAAAAAAGTGGATGGTATTTTGATGGGGATTGCATTGAATGTGTAGAAGATTGACATCTTCACAATGTTTGTTCTTCCAATCCATGAGCATGGAACGTTTTTCCATTTCTTTGTGTCTTCCTCAATTTCTTTCATGAGTATTTTATAGTTTTCTGAGTACAGATCCTTTGCCTCTTTGGTTAGATTTATTCCTAGGTATCTTATGCTTTTGGGTGCAATTGTAAATGGGATCAACTCCTTAATTTGTCTCTCTTCTGTCTTGTTGTTGGTGTATAGGAATGCCACTGATTTCTGTGCGTTGATTTTATATCCTGCCACTTTACTGAATTCCTGTATGAGTTCTAGCAGTTTTGGGGTGGAGTCGTTTGGGTTTTCCACATAAAGTATCATATCATCTGCAAAGAGTGAGAGTTGGACTTCCTCTTTGCCGATTTGGACGCCTTTGATTTCTTTTTCTTGTCTGATTGGTGTGGCTAGCACTTCTAATACTATGTTGAATAGCAGTGGTGATAGTGGACATCCCTGCCGCATTCCTGACCTTAGGGGGAAAGCTCTCAGCTTTTCCCCATTCAGAATGATATTCGCTGTAGGTTTTTCATAGAGGGCTTTTATGATATTGAGGTATGTGCCCTCTATCCCTATACTCTGAAGAGTTTTGATCAACAACGTTGCTGTACTTTGTCAAATGCTTTTTCTGCATCTATTGAGAGGATCATATGATTCTTGTTCTTTCTTTTGTTAATGTATTGTATCATGTTGATTGATTTGCGGATGTTGAACCAGTCTTGCAGCCCAGGGATAAATCCCACTTGGTCATGGTGAATAATTCTTTTAATGTACTGTTGGATCCTATTGGCTAGTATTTTGGTGTGAATTTTTGCATCCATGTTCATCAAGGATATATTGGTCTGTAATTCTCCTTTTGGATGGGGTCTTTGTCTGGTTTTGGGGTCAAGGTAATGGTGGCCTCATAAAATGAGTTTGGAAGTTTTCCTTCCATTTCTATTTTTTTGGAACAGTTTCAGGAGGATAGGTATTAATTCTTCTTTAAATGTTTGGTAGAATTCCCCTGGGAAGCCATCTGGCCCTGGGCTTTTGTTTGTTGGGAGATTTTTGATGATTGCTTCAATTTCCTTAGTGGTTATAGGTCCTTTTAGGTTTTCTATTTCTTCCTGGTTCAGTTTTGGTAGTTGATACATCTCTAGGAATGCACCCATTTCTTCCAGGTTATCTAATTTGCTGGCATAGAGTTGCTCATAATATGTTCTTATAATTGTTTGTGGTTCTTTGGTGTTGGTTGTGATCTCTCCTCTTTCATTCATGATTTTGTTAATTTGGGTCATTTCTCTTTTCTTTTTGATAAGTCTGGCCAGGGGTTTATCAATCTTGTTAATTCTTTCAAAGAACCAGCTCCTAGTTTCGCTGATCTGTTCTACTGTTCTTTTGGTTTTTATTTCATTGATTTCTGCTCCGATCTTTATTATTTCTCTTCTCCTGCTGGGTTTAGGCTTTATTTGCTGTTTTTTCTCTAGCTCCTTTAGGTGTAGGGTTAGGTTGTGTATTTGAGACCTTTCTTGTTTCTTGAGAAAGGCTTGTATTGCTATATACTTTCCTCTCAGGACTGCCTTTGCTGTATCCCAAAGATTTTGAACAGTTGTGTTTTCATTTTCATTGGTTTCCATGAATTTTTTTAATTCTTCTTTAATTTCCTGGTTGACCCATTCATTCTTTAGTAGGATGCTCTTTAGCCTCCATGTATTTGAGTTCTTTCCGACTTTCCTCTTGTGATTGAGTTCTAGTTTCAAAGCACCATGGTCTGAAAATATGCAGGGAATAATCCGAATCTTTTGGTACCGGTTGAGACCTGATTTGTGACCTAGGATGTGATCAATTCTGGAGAATGTTCCATGGGCACTAGAGAAGAATGTGTATTCCGTTGCTTTGGGATGGAATGTTCTGAATATGTCTGTGAAGTCCATTTGGTCCAGTGTGTCATTTAAAGTCTTTATTTCCTTGTTGATCTTTTGCTTAGATGATCTGTCCATTTCAGTGAGGGGGGATGTTAAAGTCCCCCACTATTATTGTATTGTTGTCAATGTGTTTCTTCGCTTTTGTCATTAATTGCCTTATATAATTGGCTGCTCCCATGTTCGGGGCATAGATATTTACAATTGTTAGATCTTCTTGTTGGATAGACCCTTTAAGTAGGATACAGCTACTTCCTCATCTCTTATTACAGTCTTTGGTTTAAAATCTAATTTGTCTGATCTAAGGATTGTCACCCCAGCTTTCTTTTGGTGTCCATTAGCATGGTAAATGGTTTTCCACCCCCTCACTTTCAATCTGGGGGTGTCTTTGGGTCTAAAATGAATCTCTTGCAGACAGCATATCGGTGGGTGTTGCTTTTAATCCAATCTGATAGCCTGTGTCTTTTGATTGGGGCATTTAACCCATTTACATTCAGGGTAACTATTGAAAGATATGAATTTAGTGCCATTGTATTGACTGTAAGGTGACTGTGACTGTATATTGTCTGTGTTCCTTTCTGGTCTATGCTGCTTTTAGGCTCTCTTTTTGCTTAGAGGACCCCTTTCAATATTTCTTGTAGGGCTGGTTTCAT